>NC_038249.2:34829033-35129033 GCF_000004515.6 Glycine max
AAACTTTTAAAATAAATTTATTTGAAACTAATCATATTTTTAAAATTGATTTAAAAAATTTTGAAATTAAAACTAAAAAAACTAATTGTTATTTTAAAAAAAATGAAACTCAACTAAAAACTACCTGATAGGAAGCAACATGAAGGCTCAACAGGGAGACCAAAGAGGAAAATTAATCCTACAAAGCACCTCAGTGATTTCATATAACAAAATCAATTACAAGGATGATGAGTCGACGTTCTGTTATTGGCTTAGTTAGGATATGTTGTCTGCCATTTCCTGCCTCATTCCTTTTTTGTTATTTGCATAATTCCTTTTGTGTAATTGTTTTGCTATATATAGGACTAATATGTAAGAAGGCAACAACAAGTAATAAACACAAAATTTTCATTTTGCTTTGTTAAGGAGGCCCCTAGTCCTCGAATTCTAAGCTTACCTTTCTTCTGGTTCTTCAATACATATCAATTGGTGCTTTCATTGAGCTTTTCCATGGCTGACTCAACTTGCTCCAAGTCCACTATGGACCGTATTGAGGATGTCATACCCAAGCTTACTTCCAACCAGTTCTCTTTAACCAATGAACTTACTTCTCAACGAAAGCATCGAAATTCCATGTCCCTGAAACTCGATGAACTCTTTTAGAAATTTGTCAATCTCAAATCTCACCTATAGACCCTTTTTTCTTCTTCAGCCTTACCTCACACGAGTTCTCTTTCTACCAACTTTATCGCACGAAGCTTAAGGCACCTCCTTTTGATGACTCATATTCATTGGGATGGATCTTCAAGATCACCCAATTTTTCAAATACCACTTAACACTAGACCAGGATCGTTTGACCATTTCCTCCTTTTACATGGATGGTCCAACATTAGCGTGGTTTCAGTGGTTGACTCACAATGGACAATTGGCTTCTTGGCCTGGGTTTTTGCAAGCTTTGGAGACTCGATTTGCATCTTCATAGTATGACGACCCCACGGGTGCCTTGTACAAGCTAACCCAACATGGTTCTGTCGATGACTACCTTTCCGAGTTTGAATCGCTCGCGAATCATATCATTGGACTTCCACCCCCTTTTCTCTTGAGTTGCTTTATCTCTAGCCCGACCCTTCAAATTCGTCAAGAGGTTCAAGTGCTCCAGCCTCTGACATTGGTTCAGGTCGTAGGCTTGGCTCGATTGCCCGAGGAGAAGTTTCAAGACCTTTCACATTTGTCTTGTGGAAAGCCTCTTCCTCCCACTCTTACATTACCACCATACCATGTTCAAGTCTGTCATCTCCCTTCGTATCACCACAGGCCAAATCGTCGTTTGTCCCTTTCAAACAGTTGTCCCCTGACGAGTTGGCGACATGTTGTGATAAGGGTATTTGTTTCAACTGCGACGAGGAATATCATTGTGGTCATAAGTGCACCTCCAAGGTGTTTCTCCTCATCATAGAGGAAGATGATGATCCAACACAGGACCCCCCCTTCCTAGATCCTTTACCCGAACCGCCAAAAGCCATAGGCTCTCCTTAGGCCCAGATTAGCCTTCACGCATTATCAGGTCATTTAGCGCTAGAAAATCTGCGCTTAGTGGGTTGCGTTTCGGGCTAGGAGGTGGTTATACTAATTGATGGGAGTAACACCCACAATTTTGTTCAAAAGCACCTGATCTATGTTTTGGGCCTTCAAGCCAAACCTACGAACCCGCTCTAGGTCTTGGTCGGAAATGGCCGAGATTGAGTGCCTCCAGCTTTGTGCAGGTGTTCAAGTACATGTTCAAGAGCGTCTCTTCTTTGTTGACCTCCACATTTTGTCCTTATGTGGTGCTGACTTAGTTCTTGGGGTCCAATGGTTGAAATCATTGGGGCTAGTTCCCATGGACTACAATAATCTCACGATGAAGTTTCTTTGTGTTGGTTGAGTGGTTGAATTGAAGGAGGACACTCACTCAGAGCTACGTTCCATTACTCCGCCACAACTACGTTACCTAGTCCGCAAAGATGGAGCCAATGGTTTCTTCTGTATTCGTATAGTATCCCAGGAGCCCCCTTCGACCCAAACCATTACTTCACCATTCGATATTCCAGTAATAGCATCCCTCATCCACAAATTCAAGGACTTCTTCCAAATTTCGTCATCCCTACCACCCTCCCGAACTACCAATCATAGCATCTTAGGTACTTTTGGACAACAGTTTCTTTTTGAAGTTATCCAAATGTTCCTTTGCTCAAAGACAGGTCGAGTACCTGGATCATCTTGTTTCAGCTCAAGATGTGAAACTAGTTCATGCCAAGGTTCAGGTCATTCAACAATGACCAATTCCCCGATCCTTTAAGGCTCTATGGAGTTTTTTAGGGTTGTCCAGGTTCTATCGTCATTTTATTTGTAACTACACTTCTATGGCAGCACCTCTGACCTCCTTACTGACTAGAGGCCACTTCAAGTGGAGCTCCGTAGCTCAACTTGCGTTCGAGAAGTTGAAGACTGCCATCTCTACAACCCCAGTATTGTCTCTGTCGAATTTCTCTCTACCGTTTGTTTTGGAAATAGACGCATCAGGCACCGGCATGGGTGTCATTACCTTACTTTTGGTTCTTCAATACATATCAATACCCCAAAACAGAACTTTAATTTTTTAAAATGTTAAAATTTTATGGCTTGGGATTTAAATTTTGAGACTCTGTAATAATTTACTTTTCGAAAAAAAAAGAACCATAACATTATTGAAATTAAAAAGAAACAAAGAAGCGTTTGGTTAGAAAAAGGAAATGAAAAAAGAAGGCGATTCTATTTTTTGTTACCAATAATTTCATTTTTTATTTGGATCTTTTCCATGAAAGTAAAACAAAACCAAATTTTCAGCAAAACAATAAATCAACAAGTTGGAAATTATATATATATATATATATATATATATATATATATGATTGGAAATTATATACAATAAATCAAGAGAACCAATTTTTTGTATGGAGAGATCCACTTATTTTAAGAGTAATTCTTTTAGAGTTACTCTTCATCCTTATCATTTGTTTTTTTTATATATATATCTAATAGTTGTAATAAGTAATCTTAACCATTAGATCTAAAAAAAATGAACGATGAGGATGAAGAATAACTTTAAAAGAGTTACTCTTAAAGTAAGTGAATATATATATATATATATATATATATATATATATATATATATATATATATATATATATATATGATTGGAAATTATATACAATAAATCAAGAGAACCAATTTTTTGTATGGAGAGATCCACTTATTTTAAGAGTAATTCTTTTAGAGTTACTCTTCATCCTTATCATTTGTTTTTTTTATATATATATCTAATAGTTGTCATAAGTAATCTTAACCATTAGATCTAAAAAAAATGAACGATGAGGATGAAGAATAACTTTAAAAGAGTTACTCTTAAAGTAAGTGAATATATATATATATATATATATATATATATATATATATATATATATATATATAAAAGATATATCTTTTGAGAGAAAACATCTCATATGAGTGTGAGAAAATTAAATATGGATTGTATAACTATACATGGACAATTAATATTTAATATTAAAAAATCATATGACTTTTTAAATGGCTACATAACATTAAATCTTGATCATACATGTTAGGTTATATAGTTTAGATCTAATCTTCTTACTCTAATAAGATATCCTTGTCTCATATGATATATCCTCATATATAATTACAACAACAAAGTTTGAATTTAGGAATTCAAGGGTTGACATAGCGGCGTAAGATTCCATATCTGATTGCATTCACATGAGTGAGATTAGTTTTTGATTTAGTAGATTGGGGGGAGACACCCATGATCTCTAATCAAGGACAAAAAAAAAAAGGTTTGAATTTAGGATCTTACACAGACTAATTAAATCCTCCCCTCAGGCCCTCACCTTAAACTTAGATTTTTTTGTCTCGACCTCATGTATTTTTTGGTGGAAGCAATATTGTTTGAGCCAAATAGAATTATTGTGAATAACAAAATTATCTCTCCAAATATTTAAAACAATCGCATATCCAAGACTTAAACCTCAGGACACTGAAACAACCTTAATGCTAACAAATTGCAAATACCATGATATATTTTTCAACCCAAAGTTTTAGATACTCTACATCACAAAACACAAAATTGGTATTTTATTTTATATTTTTTTAAAAATAATATTGTGTTAAGAAGTTATGAATATAAGATTGACTTAATAATTGCAGAAGAAGGAAAGAGATGGTGAATTCAAATTCTCAAATAAAATTTTTTAACTAACATTTATCTTGCTGATAAAAAAAAATAAATTAAAGTTGTCTATCTACCACAACCAGCTTACAGCTTAATTAATATAAGAATCTTATCGGCCTAAGATCAATTGCATATCTAGAAATACAAGCTGTGATCGATACTCTCCACTACATGGTAACTAATAGAAGCAAATTCAGTTAGCTTCATTAATTCGATATTGATAACTTTAACAGTACGTAAGGATGATTTCTACAATTGATCCTCCCAAGATATGCGCAACTTGTCTAAATGCAATGTGACATCTTTGAGAATGTATTGTTAAGTGCAACTTCTCCACTTTTTTGGGTTGCTTGCTGCTTAGAGAAATAAATTTGGTAGATTGTTATGGATCAGGAAGTGTGAATGTACACACTTTGTGTGCCTTGTTGGCGCCGTCTGATCAAAGACTTTAAAAAAGAAGATGAAAGCATATTTAACCATTAACTCGGGTGAGATTTAAAGATAGTGGGGAGTGGGATCAGCCTGGCTTTAACTTGCAAGGTTTGTGGACATTAATTACTTTAACCCTTAACAATGATATTCTCCACGTGAATAATATGCATATTATCACAATATAAAAAAACCGTTGGATGCGTTGTTAAAATTAGATTGGATTTTTTTTCTTTCAAGGAGCCCAAATGTAAGATGACATCTCTAAAGTATTTGGATATACTTTAAACCCCACGACGCTTTGCCACCATCATTAACATTACATCACCTTATCTACGTAATCAATATCAGTAAAATTACTCCTTAGATAGTTCCTGTATTAATTGAGTAGTATGGTTTAATTGGTTAATAATATAAAATCAACTATACATTAAGAACGCATAGTGATTGCTAAAAGGTTTTTTTTAAAAAAGCTATACATACTTCTTACATAATCACAATACAATTATTCTTTAAAAAAAATACAAATTTTGATTCTTATTGTGTTAATAACATAGTTGTGAAATTCGATCCGATCATTGATCTGATCAAGATAATGGGTTAGTAGATCAATAGTTCAATCGATGAGTCAATAATTAGTTTGGGTTGATTTGATCTATATTAAAAAAAATTAAATTATATGTATATATTATATATAAGTATATAACTAATATTATTTAATTAAAAAAAATTCATCTATAATTTCATACTCTAAAATCCAAAATAATAATTGAAGTATTAAAGTCGATAACACAAGTGAAGTGTATTAATAATAAATAGAGGATAAATAACAACTATTTAAAATAAAACATAAGTCCAATTTTTAATAAACAAAATGAGTCAGAAGTCCAGTTTTTCAATAAACAAAAAGAGTGCGGATAAGTTTTTTACACTTTCACTATTTTTTTTAATGTGCATAACTCAATCTAAGTTTTTAAAATCGGTTAGGTTACCGAGTTTCCACAAAATTGGTCGGGTTTGGTCAAGCCATCCCGAGTCACATGCAGGAGCGGTTCAATAGCAAAATCGACCCGGATATGTCACTGGATCCCGATTAGACCGGTCCAAATTTTTTTTTTAACCTTTTTATTATTATTGAAAAGTAACCTTTTTTTTTTGTTATGCTAAAGGAAGATATCAGCATTGAGTCATTTACCATTGCCTATTTGCACGCGTTAGCTACTTTACATGGAATAGTGCTTGTCATATCGATCTCATAATCACTTTATATATGTTTGTGGGCTAAGGTCAAAAGAGTCAAATGGCAAGTCCGCGCTCTCTGATATCCAAAAGGAGTGTAACAGAACAGTGGAACTTTCTCAATCAGAGAAATTTGGCACAAAAGTTTTGCATAAAAATTTATAGTATAATAACAAATAAAAGAGAAAGAAAGATAATCTCTTTCAATTATTATAGCTAAGAATTTAAATTTGAGAAGAGAAGCTTTTCTGAAGTACAATCAATATTGCTACCGGTTTAGTATAGAGTTTTATAAAATCAATTTTGATGAAATTACTTTTAAACTGTTAAATGAGATGGAAATGTTTTCTTAAATTAATTTAAATCATGCATTTTAATAAAAAAAAAATTATGTGTTTTGAATTTATTAAAGATGCAAAAATGAATTTTGCAACTAGAAATCCGACAGCTTGTATCTGCATGTATGTTGGGCGTAGCGAATGTGAAAGGAATGAATGAAAGCGGTAAGAAACAAAAGAAGAAGAAAAGGCAGAGAAAAGAAAGTCACGTTCACACAGTTATAGCTGGCCAACATCCTTGGACTGAAGACTAGAATAGCACCGCCCCAGCAATATTTAGAGACAGAATCAGAGAGATGGGCATTGGATAGCACAATTTAACTACAATGGGTAATGGAATCATCTTAGGCACTGCCTCCCCTGACACAATTCACTATCCCCTCCCACTTTTGCTCACCTTTCTCATTAGAAAAAAAATGCTAATAGGACAATGACACATCCAATTTTGTGAATTTGGTTTTCTAATTTATTTGTAATTAATTAATTCTTTATTGCTATTACTAGTTAGTGCTTGTTGTATTTGTATGGCCTCCAAAGTCCAACCTCACTATTCAGATTCACCTTTTTCTTTAGAACTTTTTTGTATAGAGTGCGTGTACCCAACTCAATTCAGTTCGCTTTCCCATGACCAAGAGGAGGACTTTCTGCTTTTCAGCAGCCAGTGCAAACAATTATGGTGAAAATCATCAACATCATTACCGTAGTTTTCATAATTCTCCTCTTTCCACTAAGGAAAATGCCGATAGAAATCGTCGCATTTAGCCCTACCACTTGATTAAATAGACCTTTTTGTAGATGTTGATGGAATAGACTTTTTTTAGACGAATAAAAGACATATTTAAGTTTAACCCAAAATTAATTAATTTATCCTTTGGGATGAAAGGAAAGAGTTATTTTGTACCATAGAATATTGTTAAAATAAGAGAGAAATAGATGAATTGGTACATATTGTAGGATATTACACAAATAATTAGCATATGTTACTAGAAAAAACACTATAAAATATGGGAAGATGCTAATTCCGGGCAGAATGCGGGGTGTCCCAAATCCACACCAGAGTCACATAGAATGTAATTGAATTAACGCGTGGCAGCACAGTGAGGAGCATAGAGAGTAATGGATGGTCAAAGAAAGAGTCCAAAAAACCAGTGGCAAGGGATTTTTAATTATAGGGCGAAACGCGGGGCACTTTGGTAAGATGGGGTCTATATAATAGCGAAACGTGGAAGCTCTGGAAGTGGAAGGAACATAGAAGCATCACAAGAAGAGGAGCAGAAAGAACTGAGAGTGTGATGGCAGGTGGAATGATCAACGATGGAAAAAGCTTCCCAAGGAGGTTCTCTGGGCGTCCAATTCCAAAGAGGGGACAAGTGAAGGTTGCAATTGTTTTGGGGTTGGCTCATTCGCTTGCTGCCATCTTCTCACGCACTACTACATCATGTGTTGCACCTCCTCACCACCTCTCCCACTAGGACCCTCAACAAAAGTTTTGTACAGATTTTTCTTTTGTGCCTCTTGAGCAATGACTTCGGTCAGTGTCATTTAGCTGAATTTTCATAATTTTCTTTTTTAATGGATTTTCCGGCTTCTATTCTTCAAGTGGAACATTTTGTGATCGGAATTTTATTTAAACATCATTGCTGTCCACAAGCGGAATCTTTAATTTGAAATAATTGATGAGCAACCCTTCAACACTCTGTTATGCACTTAACTAAATTAAGGAATTAACCATGTTACTTCTTATTCTTCTATCACTAATCTCGCAATTAGTACCCTTCTTTCCTTTCAAGGTTATAAATTTTTATAGTTGGGCTAAAGAATTGAGCTGAGGTGGGTGGGTTTTGTATCTGTCATACGATCTTTTGAAGGTTAGCTAGCTTAACATCGATGCTGGCAAGAAGAAATTTACCAATTGAATCAAAACGTTTTTATTTAAAGAGTTAAAATGTAATATATTAAAAGAAAAGAAAAGAAAAAGATTACATTAGAGAGAGTCGTTGTAGACGCCACTTTTGATTTGGACGGGGTTTTGGCTAAACGACAAAATCCAATGTCCCGAGGAAAGGAGCCTATTATTCAATAATATTTCATCAAGCTCAGTTGCCCACCATTACCAAGGCTTATCTTAATCTGATTAAATTATAAACAAATACTTAATTTACTGCTTAAAATTAATAATAAATAATATTTTAATTTTTTTAAGAATTAAGTTAAGTTATTAGTACCTTTTTTAGTATCATGTAAGATTATTTAATTACTTTTAAAAAATTTAAATTAAATCAAATAACTTTTCCACAGATAAAATTGAGTATTTATTTATATTTTAGTAACATCGGTGGGCGCTATTGTCTTCTTTAAATCTTATTATTAAGTAGGAATATTTTTGTAACACATTGATATTCTTGCATCTCGATTTTTGCATCATATTTAAATTATACTTTTTATGTATATGTTATAAATAATTGACATTTTGGTTTATATACTAATTTGTTTACAATAAATCAAACGAAAAAGTAATATGAACATTTTTAGGAGCGACTCTATTCATTTCATATAAGTTTTAAATATTTTTCTGTGTCAAAATTGGAAAATACTTTACTTTTCTGATTGGCAATTTGTAAACATTATATTTTAGAAGCAATAAAAACAAATAATAAATCTTGTAAAATAATAATGTATTGTGATGCATATTACATAAAAAAGAAAAGAAAAAAATTAATGTGTTAGCCGAGAGAGTAGCATCGGGCCCCCTATATTGACCTCTTTCTCTTTTTTGTTTTCATAAATATCCATTGACCACTTGACTCTCGTTTTCCAATTCTTAACTGCATGTGTCTTCCCCCACACCCTCTGCCTCTCACCCTTTTTACTCGAGTAATATACAAATGTAATTGACGAATACTTCCTCTGAATTTTCCATTCAAACCAAACACCAATTATTAATCAATATGCATTATGTTATCTTTTTCAATGAAAAAACAAAATACGTAACCCCTTATGTCATCAACGTTGAATTTTATAATCTTTAAGCATCCGACTCACTGACGATAAGAATGTTATAGGCAATTCCAAACTTTTCTGACAAATCCGTATAAATAATAACTTTTGTTAAAATTAACAAATCATGTCCTATATAAAACACATATCAAATACGTAATCTCTTGTGTCATCAGCAAAAAAACTGATAAATAACTTGATGAATAATCTTAACAACTCGGAAAAAGAAAAAAGCTAACTAACTGCCTCATTGACGCATAAACAATCTTAAACTTTTGTTCCATGAGATGATAGTGATTATTAGGAGAGGACAAACTAGTGTGAGTGTGCTGCTTTAAAGCTCTTGAAAGGAGAAATAATTGGATAAACCTTGAAAGGTCAAGACTCAAAGAATAGATGAGCAAGTAGAATAATATAACATGATACATTATTCATTTTTGAGGAAGTTAGTCCGTAATTGACGTAATGGCTTAAGCAATCTTAAATGCATTTGAACTTTGAAGTACAATTCTTACTCAATGATTTATTTATTTCATTTTCTCATCTCTCTTTAAAGTACATCATCAACCACATGCAAGATTTCAAGTGGTATGCATAGTGCAAAATAAAATTAAAAAATTAAATTGTCTTGATAGTATAGCAGTCAATTTTGTATGAGCTTATTATTAGGTATAGGTTTTTGTTCTAGCCAAAAAAGTAGCAGTAGCCTTTTGAAATATGATCCAAGGAAAAATAACTGTTATTCCAATAAACGCTGTTATTCCATTAGTATCATAACCCGAAAATATACGACTTGTAGCTGCATATTGGAATTGGTTATTTCAGTTTTCGTTAAGTAAACTATTAGGATAAACAATTTTCCTTAGGAAGTTTGTCTTTTACTGGATTGATATAAGATTTATCTGCTTCTCATTAACCAAATTAATAGTCACCAATACAAAGATAAAAAATAAAAAAAAATGAAAGGAGGGGATAGATTTGCTGAGAAATTCACTTTTGAAACCACACGGGTTACAACGTACAATTTGAAAGACTTTGACGATTTTTGTTCTGGAGGTCTCTACAATTACAAAAATTAATAAGAGCAAACCACCAATTGTTCTAAACATAACAAGCTATAGCACCAAGAGATAAGAGAACCACATCAAGAGGAACGGTGAAGGCATGGAGAGATATTCTTTAAACTTGAGTAACTTGCAAGGTCTAACCCTGTCTCCACTTAACATGCAAGGATCATTCTCTTCATTATATGGTTTTCCTTTTACCACCACAATAGAACCAAATCTTCCACCAAAGATAGCTTAGGGCAGAAGAGATGCACTAAATATTAGACCATTGGAAAACGCCTAAAGAGTAGCATTACTATATAGTGCATCTGCATTTGCATGGCCTATTATTGAAAATTTTAATTGGGCTTGAAGAATTTAAATTTGAGCCCATCATTGACAATGCTCCAAATACCTCCAATGGAAAAGGCCAAGCTAAAACCAACCCCCAACCAACCGAGAATCCAGTTGAAGTACCAGTTGAAGCTATATTTTGGTGGCTGTTTTATAAGAACCCACATGAAGCAAGGGTATGCAAAAGTGACTGGGAGAGTGAGTCCTCCTAACAAACCTGCAAGACTTGAGAGGAAGGGAAGTGCCACTCCTATAAAGAAGGAGACAAATCCATAGAAGACTCTAAAGCCTGATCTCACCCATATGGAGCAGGGACGGTTTGTCCTACTGGTGTAGCCAGCTTCAAAACTGTCAAAAGCAGGCATTGAGTATATCTGGAAACTGCTCAAGCAGTTAAACACAACAAGAAGGAAAGCTAAGGCTAATATTCCTCTTGAGATGTCATGACTGTGAAATGCATACAAAGCAGTGAGAATCCCTCCTGGAGGCATCTGTAAGAAAATAAATTGGAAAAATTAAGGATGCTGCATGCAATCATGCATGATGAATACAATTATACAAAAAGGTGATTATAGAAGCACATTGAAGTAATATAAAAAAAAAATTAATTTATATGCACCATAAATTTAAACTTTTTTACACATATGTCTAATAGTAATTCAGCCTATGGTCACATTATATTAATGAATGGAATGATGCGGTAAAATAATCAAATCTTATTAGATATATGTGTAAAATAGTTTTACACTAACATTAAGAATCTAGTTTTCCGTTTACTTACTTGGTTGCCATAGGCCCAAAAGCCACCAATAGCAATAGGGAAGAGGCACATTGCAATGAAGAAATAAGCAACCTTTGCTCCTTTCCACATTGGCACACGAGCCGGGTGCTTAAAAGTTGAAGGCATGGTGGACTGAATAAAACAAAGAGCATATCTAAATTATTAACTACAGAGAAATAAAATACTAGAATAATAATTTATTGCCAACTCACAAGTACCTGAATTTCTAGGGCCAAATTGTGGCCTCTGAAAGAAAAGGCTATAATTCCAAGTGCATTCATGGCAAGAAATACAGAAGCAGAAGGTTGTGACAATGATAGGGGTTCATATGAGATGGAGGGTGGCCTTTGTTGGCTTACAGAGAGGACCCAAACCATGGTGGAGTAAGTTATGGCTGTCACTGCCCCTATGAGTGAGAGTCCTGCTATTGAATTGAGGTTTGGAAGCTGAGACAGGACAATGGATAGGGAAGTGAAAACCAAGTACCACTCCACTGTGGTTAAAGGATTTGAGGTACACGTGGGACCACAAACTATTTGGAAGAACAGTTTCATGGTCTCTCCTCCAATAAGAATCAAAGCTGTTGCAGTTCCTGCTGACAAATAAACAGTTGGGAAGAGAGCAAGCCAGACTCCTAATCTTTCCCCTGCAAAAGAAGGTAGAAACTAAACATTACATAAAATACATAGGAATAGGATGTTACATGTGTCTAAATTTTCAATCTAGTTTAAGTAGCCAGCAAGTTCTTTGAGGATGGCTTTACATCCAAAAACGCAAATATTAAGGCCATAATATGAATCAACTATGTTACATAACATTTCATCATTTTAATGTAGGTTTTTTTTTAATCTCTGTTATACATCAACTTGCTAGAAAAAGTAATCGATGGAAAAACAAGCTTACCAAATGCTGCTTGTGCTAGCTCCACATATCTGTTGTATCTTTTACCTGGAACTGCTTCGTGAAGCTGAACCAAAATCCATAACGTGTAAAGTTGCCAACAATATGCTATGGTTAAGGAAAGAATTCCCCAACTCCTGCAACATATTTGGATAAAGTATTTCTAAGTGGGGTGAAATATTTTTCATAAAATAAATTGGACAAATTTCATATTCTATAGTGCATACAAACTTTTCTAATAAACTCATTTGGACAATTTCATACTATTAGATGTCTCGAAATAGAAAGATAGTCAAAGGACAGGAAAGGTGCTTTCAGAACAGTATTAGAAAATGGAAATTATGATAAAAATATGCATTCACTTTTTTTTTTATTCTGAAAATATGCATTCTTGAATGACCAACATCCGGGGCCCCTCTATTTGATTAAAAAGAGGTAATATGGACAAAATTATAACTGTTCACTAGAGTCCTAGACAATGGTGAGTTGATGGAACTTTGGGAAAACCAAAAAATAAAGGGGCCAAATTGGCAAGCATCTTGATGCCGCCCCACCCCCTTGTTTGAAATTCTTTCCATTCAAGCAATAAAATCTATGATGAACTTTGATATTTGTAAAAGGCATGCCCCGCAATTCAAAACCATCTTACTTTCATGCGTAGGGCCAAGACAAGAGACAATATTTTCTTTTTTCTAGAGAATGAAAGTAAAGTTTCTCCTACAAATAGAAGAGAAAGAAAACAAAGAGAATTCGCATGCGCATTACAAAAGTAAAGCATGGGATATTCCTTCATATGGAAATAAATAAATAAACTTTAGTTACAAAGGCCTGCTGTCATCTTGCAAGATAGCAACAGGCTAATTTGACTAAAATCAAACGAACTTAACATGGGGTAAGATATAATAATCTACATGTAGGAAGGTTAAGAAAATAAATTAAATGGTAATATTTTCCTTTGCCCCAAAGTCTAAACAAATTTGAGGAAAAGATTAGAAATTATATTGATATCATATAGTATGCCACAAATTCCTTCAAGTAAAATTGTAAAAACAAGGAAGCCATCAATAAAAAAGGCATGCTGTTTCACAACAGAAATTTTGACCATATGCAAAATGTAATGTAACGTGGTGAATAGCTAGGAAAAGGTACCAGCCAAGATAAGCAAAAGCAACTGGCAAAAAGAGGGCCTGGAAGCCAACACCAGCATTGAGGTTGTGAAATGCAGCATAGTGAGCATTTCCATTGCGAGACTCGGTGATGGGAAGCCAAGCATCTTGAGGGTTGAGTTTGGTAAGGTGTCCCACCTCCTCCAAGTAACCCTTCATGTTTACAAGCACTCTCTTCATTGGCGTCCCTATTGGACTCAGAAACCTTGGTGATATAAAAGAAGTTGGGGTCCATGATTTTCCTTCCTTTGATGCTGCTCTTGGCGACCTCTGTCCCGGTGTCAGTATCTCCGGCGTCGACACCCTAGGTGTCGCCGGTATAGATATCAGTTCTGCTTCTGGTCTCTCCTCCATTTTATATATCACTCCACCTTATTAACAAAAAATAAAATTCTTAAGAAACAGATACATGTAAGGTACAAGTGTGGTTGCCTTAAGCTTCATTGTATTGAGTTATGCATTACATTAATTGTCTTCTATTGGAGTAAAGGAAAAGAAAACCCCGTGATGGTAATTAATTTGGGCAAAGTCATGATACAGCAACACTTGCTATCATGCTAATAATACGCATCCTATTTCTTATTTGTCAAAAGTTTTATAAAATCTTGTTGGACAAAACTCACAAAAAGTGATATACTTTATTGACCAAAATGTCATAGAAAACAAATTAATCACGGTTACAAGATCAATCCGTGATAAGCATGAACGTTCACAATTGCTAACAATAGCTTCCCGACACTTAATTAAAGGAGGAACCTTAAAATATCCTGAAACAAAACAATACATCGAAACCAAATTTGTTTACAGAGCTCCTTAGTTTCTCATGAAAACGGAGCTAAGCTTATGCCCTGCGCGCAGTTTTGGGTAAAAGTCATATCCAGGCACACTCAAGTCAGAAATTAAAGCTTCTTCAACTAGGATAACAAAAACTACACGCTTGGAATATAGAATCTGAACTCACTTTGGATTTGTGCAATTTAGAGGCAGAGCTAAGTAGAAAGATCTAAATTGTCAGGTTCACAAAGGTAAAACAAACCCATCTTGTATGAAGGAAAGTGGGATACACAAAAGCCATTAGAAAATGCTCAAATGGGGACTTTGCAAATCCTATAAGGCCATATACACTAACATCAACATGCTTGTAACAAAGACTAGTTTTTGGCAATCAAACAGTCTTCCAGATCTTGTTTCACTTGGATTTTTTTGTCAATTTACTAACCACCAACACACATGATGGTATGAACGCACAAGGGAGACACTTATTACATATGTTAAAGATATAAACAATAACCATTTTCTCCATCAATTTTTTTTTTCAAGCAAATCACGGTCACTTCACTAGCCCCTGAGTCCCATCCATGACTCCAAAAACAAAAAGAACCATAACCCCGTGACCATGAAGAAGAGAACCAGACACTAACATAATGAATGCAAATACTACAGTCTATACACATAAAGAATTCCCAGCAAGCAGTGTTTTCAGAATGCCTGAACCAAGAACAAACAAAACATGCAACACCATGAAAGTAAATGAATACCTTGATATACACCCACCAAAACAATAGCTTGGACTGAGAGTAGAGGAACTTAAATCACAAGAATAAGAAGCTGCGAGTGAAAGTTCAAACAAAGTCAGAAATGGTAGGAGAAAATATCACAAACGCAGCTTCTTAAAGAACAACTCAGTGATTGAGTTCTTGTTCCCTCCCCACTAATCTTCTATAACATCCTTTTTTTTAAAAAAAAAATTTAAAACGTTCTTTGGAACTAGGTATTGATGGTGTATTGTATTCCATTCATTGTCTGCCTCGAAGTGCGGCTATATAAATAAATAAAAAATGAGAAAAATGACGTTGGTACGAGAAACCATAATGTTGTTTACGACTTTGTTTGAGGAAAAAAGAAAAGGGTCCTTCTCTTTCATGTGTCTGTCCCTCACTCTCACTTTCATTGCGTCGGTTGCAGAGACAGGCACAGCACAGTGTGTTGTGTTGTGTTGGTGGGTCTCTCTATCTCGGGGGACACAAAGTAGCCGAAAGGAAATGCATGAGGCCGTTGATCATTCACGTGGTGGGCCACGTGGACCAACTCAACGGCGCCGATTGGATTCTCTTCCTGAGTTAACTGTGGGCCCACTAAATCAATGTCATTGTGAATGTGAATGAATTGTAGCTAGCTAGTGCTATACGGAATGGGATTCAATCATTGATGTTACTTGATCAGTCTAAATCAAAAGCTTAATCAATCAATCTTATGTTATGAGGTGGGGTGTCCACCGTCGATTATGGTTTTGATTTAAAGCATGCTTTCATCTAGTAAACTACCGTTGTAATATTTCATTTTTTAAACATATTTTGGTCACTCCAAGACATGCTAAGGAATGCTATCATTGATTTTATAATCATCTTGCGCTTACTGAAAAATTATCACAAGAGATTCATACTTTCAATAAGAGAAATTGTTTCTGTTTTGTTTTGTTTTTCCATTCTAATTAAACATAATAATTCACAGACATTTTTTTTCACTTGCGAAATGAAATGTATATATGTTTATTTATTTATTACTACAATAATGGTTGTGAAGGAAGCATAAGATCCTTTGGAGAGGAGTGTTTAATGATTACATGAATGAACAAATAATATCAGGTGAACGGCGCGTAGCAATGAACAGAGAACTCCAGTCCCAGACTCCCAGTCTAGACTGTCAAACAAAGCATAGAAGAAAAAAAAAAGCAGTGAAATGACAGATATAGGAGGGAACCCTTCTCTCAAATTTAAACCTTGGAACAGTAAAACTAAGACAGTAAAGAATTTGTCAGAAATTATCAACAGCCACCCACCACGTGTCACCTCTGCTGGGTTTCGCGTGGGATTCTTGTTGACCACTTGACCTTAACGAAAATGATTTTGTTGCCATCATAGTACACAAAACATTATTGTGTTGCTTCACAGCAAATCATTTACTTTAACCATGAAACTCGTACCATCATGCTGTTCTATGTTTCATCAGTGTCGTTTTAACAAGATGATATTATGTCTTCCTATAAATTTCTTTAATATCGGATAAATAAAATATTAAATCATTTAAAATTTTAAAAACATAAAATGTATTTGATTATTTTTTATGAGAATTTTAAATTATTATTTTAACTGTTATACGTTTTATATAATCTAATTGTTAGTAATTAAAAATTAAAAATGGATATATAGTGAATAAACTATACCCTACTCCTCTTAATTTGTTGGCTAAGGAGGTACGTCATACTGATTTTGGGCCCATTTGTTATTTGTTTAAAATATTCTTTTTAAAGTAAAATAAGTAATTTTCTTTGAGTTGCGAGACATTACAAATCGAAAATGCATTTTTGTTTCGTATTAAAAACGCACACCCCAAATACAAAATGGATACATATATTCTTGAGAACCAGTACTCGTCGTTATGTTATATATGACTCAATTATATAATTCATTAAGATTAATAAAAATGATTAATTTAGTTGATTCACATTGGTAAATTTATATTAGATAAAAATTAATAAATATTTATTATAAAAAATGCATATTTAATTATGATTTATTTACTATTTTAAATTTATTTATTTATTATTTTATTTGTACGATCATTATATTTTTAGCGTGATTTTAAGTGTAAATTAATTTAATTTAAAGTATCAATTTGAATACATTGAGTGCAAAATAACCATGTCACATCTTTTTTTTAATTGGTATATATATATATATATATATATATATATATATATATATATATATATATATATATATTATAATGAGACTAATTTTATAAAAATTTCAGTCTCTTTTATTCATTTATTAGTTTATTTTCTTGTGTAAAATTTTTAAAAACGACACTTGTTATACGATGGACGGAGTATTCGCTTGCAAATTTGAGGCAATGGAATATCTTTATTTTCTCCCTCTTCCTTTTGATACCTCCTAATGTGAATTCCTTAAGCACGACTCAAGCGATGGACATGTCTAATATAAAAAGAAAATAGAAAGTCTTGAGTGAAAACACATCACTGCAATGCCTAGTACATGCTGAAATAACTTGCAACAAAGGCAGGTTGTCTGAAAGGTAATGGTCTAAGGACTAACAATTGAGAATGAATGAAGTTAGAGCATGTGCTTATTAACAAATTCAAAACACTTTGTATTGATGGGTCTGTGAGCCTAAGTTGCTGTTGCAAATCTTTCTTCAGAGTCAGCAAACACCTTGTTCAGAATCATGGCTAATCGAATTCCACCCTGAGCAATTCGTTTCATGACAAATGGCACCCTTGAGTCGAAGTAATCATCTACAAAAGCATCATGCGCACAAAGTCTACTCATCTCATGCTGATATACTAAAACTTCAAACTTATCAATGTTGGTGCAGTTTCATGAATTAGTTATTTAGCATCTAAACCACAATCTTGTTAGTTCTGTGTCTACATGTCCTTAAATAACTGTAGTAGAATTATTCACCTGCCAGAGTTGCTCCAGCTTCAACTCCTTCGTAACCCCATTTGCAAGCTATTTGTATGCTCTCTTTGGCCCAACTACATGATTCCAAAATGTGAGGAATGTGAACATTAACAGCCAGAGAAAAAGAGATAGTGGGAACTAAAGGAGGAAGAGAGGGAGAGCTTACTTATTTACACATTGAGAGATATCATTACAATGTTTCCAGGATGTAATATCATCTGACCATATCCCCTGAATAGAAGAAAATTGATTTTGTTGATTTCGTTTGGAATCAATCAAAGAATCCACGTGTTTAATAAATACAATGAAGGATCTCAGACAAATTATAATTAGTCTTACATCAGTGTAGTTCCTCTCAATGTCTTGGAGAAGGAGACTCACATCCTTATCATAATAGTCTGCTAATGCAGTGAGAATTATTTCTCTGTCCCACACCTAATGATAGACAGCAAAATTAATAGTTACGTGAAGTAAGTTTGTGAATACTGGATGAAGAATGGAGATGAAGTTGAAGCATACATGGTGCAGATTTGATTTGTGCCTAAACCAGTGTAGTTCTATCGTGTTTCCTCCTTCGTCAGTTGTAAATCCAACGTGCATTGGCTGAAAATATAAGTCCCCAAAAATTCTAGTTAATGTGATTGGTAAAAAGCTATATAATAAAACATGGTAAGACTTTGAAAAGCTTTTCACACGCATACCTGATGTATATCTCCCATGAAGTGTGACAAGAACAATAACGCCTCAGTCATATTATCTGTAAGATCAGAAACCAAAGGCATAAAAGAAAACATACATGTGAAAATCCCTCTAAAGTTATTCTTAGCAAAAAAAAAAAAAAGTTAAATACCTACTTAAATACTTACATCTCCGATCAGATGTCCCCTCTTTGTAATGCATGAGTTGAGAAGTGAAATTTTTCACAGCACCTGCAACACACATATCCTCAACGCCATGGGAATCATGGCAGTCCCCTATGGTAACAAAAAGGAACAAAATTTTGCATCAATATTCAAAGGTTTAATGAGAGCACATGATAAGATTAATTACTAGATAGAAGTAATGCTTACTTGAATACTGAAAAGAACAAGCATTATCTGGTGTGTCAATGAAATGAAGTGGACTTGTCCACCTATATTTGTACCAGTGTCTAATTTGGTCAGGCCATATGCATAGGGATGATAAGTTACCTTTGACATAGTCAGGTAACAATTGGTACACGGCTTCTGATGCCTCAGGCTCTAAAAGTGCCTAGTTATTTATCATACACCAAATGTCAATTACTTTTCAATTATTAAGATTCCACCATTAAATCTTACGATAGTGAATACTCTGTTGTATTGGCCAAGTGGGAATTGCATAATGGATCGAATTTTACCTGCGCAATTTGGCATGTCATGACATGACCCTCTTTGCTCCAGGCAAGGGCACCAGGTACTCTGATGAAAGCTGAACTAAAGAACAAGAGAAATCCAAATGGAAGAAGAGACATCCACAAACGTCCAAGTCTAACCATCTCTTCACTAGAATTCTGTTTTCTGCGGACCTTACATGATTTGTTTTCTTCAGGAAGGCACATTACAGATATATAGGCATTTATGCTTGAAAGAACACGTAACATGGTTTTGATTGAGTGCAAGAATTCAATATCTATTTTGAAAGCATCATCCAAGTTGACTTCAAGTACAAGCAAGATGGGCAGCATTATATATACAAGGAGTTTAGATAGAGTTGTTTGCTTATGGTGCACTGTTACCTACAAGCAAGCAATACGGTAGTTACGTTGTTAGTGGTCTTCACATCACGGTTTACGCACGGCTGGATGATGCCGATGCATCGTTATGCACTTGTGGTAAAAAATACTGTTGCGGGTGCTAGCTGCTACCTAGTACCTCCTCTCTACCTTCACCTTCACAACTTGTAATGAAAGTAGCAACTAACAAAAGAAAGAAATTATTAGAATGGAAATTCTCCACCAAGTATTTAACCACAAATAATGAATGTATGTAATTATCCCTTTGTACACTAATAATTATGTCTCACAAATAATTTTTAGCCTCATAAAATTATTAATTATTTTCTAAAAATGGTAAATTATGACGACCCGAGAATTACAGGCGGGAATGGAAATGAGCCGAGTCGCTTATCAAGGGCCGATAGATAATTTGATAAGCCAACGATTTTTTTCCGTGTTTCAGAATACGGTTAACCAACATGTTAACTAATCGATTACGATAAATTTGATCAGATTTTGCGATTTTTTCTTCTCCAGTACCTCGCCGTGACATGAGCGTGAAAGGAGGAATCCATTTTTTTATAACTTTTATAAGGGATAAAATCATTTATTTTGGCTTTTTGGCCTCATATTGTAGGGTGGATCTATGATATCTAGTATGGAATTCTGTTTACTCACTTGAAATTGAGTATCCGTTCCCCCCTTTTCCTGCTATATCCATTCGGCTTATTAAAGGCTCGTCTTGTTTACTATAAAGGTGAAACTCAAGTTTTTTAAAAAGCTTTTTTAGATAAAAAGGTCAAAGTCAAACTATAAAAAAAAGCTTGTTAAACTTGACAAGCCTCCTTATTTAAATAATAATAATAATAACTGTTATCTATACCATTTTTGTGATATTATGAATCACAGGATAAAGTGGCATAAAATGCTCAGAGAGTTAAAAGGATAATGCAATCAGATTAATACTTCCAAAAAAATATTTTATAAAGACATTTTCAGACAATTTAAATATTTTTATTTGGCTATGTTAGTATAAATCATCTATAATCCATTTTTTTTAATATTATGCTCTTTTTTTCATTTTCTTTTGATATACTTTGTGTTTAAATAACTTGAATTCAATATGATTTTGTTTATCAATTATTTTCGAATTTGTACATTACTTATACGAAAATTTATAAGTTTATTTTTTTAGTTAATATTTTACTAGGTTTTAAAATAATTAATTGGTTAAAGACGTCTTTAAGCAGACTTTTAAGTAAGCTCGTAGGCTAAACTATACTCTTTTATCTAAGCCGAGCTGAGCCTTTAATAAAAATCTATGACAGATAATGAGTCAATAGCTTTGCGTATTCAACTCAAACCGAACTTAAGTCTAATAAAGTTTGGTTTAGCTCATTACCACCCCTAATTACTGGGGAAACATTGATCATTATTCAATTTGTTAAGTGCAGGAACACTCAACTCTATAGAATGACCACACACCAATTCCCCTCGGGCTAAACGAGGATTCAAATCAAGTTTTTATGTTATGTCAAGTGCGAGTTCCTACCATTGTAGGTAAACAAATCCATTTTTTTTTACTTGAAAAAGTCTGGCATACTATTATAATCAATAAATTAAATTCAAATTTTATCAAGAAGTACAACCTAATAACTAATTAAGCAAGCAATAGGTTATCATTTATCAGTATTTTAAAATTTAAATGCTTTTGGAAATGATAAATAGTCCAATCTGGAATCTGGAATCTGGAATGAACTGGTTATGCCAAGTAGCATTATTGTGAACAGATTTGCGGGCCTTTGAGTTTGGGCCGAATATTGCAATATAGACAGAGAAGCCCATAAGGCGAGTTAAAAGAAAGATAAATTGGAGGCAGGGAGGGAAAGAGAAACCCTAGGAAGCAGCAGCGGCGGCAACAGGGAGAGAAGATGAAGTTCAATCCACGTGTGTCGAGCAGCCGCCGCAAGAGCCGAAAGGCTCATTTCACGGCGCCATCGAGCGTGCGGCGGGTGCTTATGAGCGCCCCTCTGTCGGCGGAGCTGCGGTCTAAGTACAACGTGAGGTCGATCCCAGTACGGAAGGAGGACGAGGTGCAGGTGATGCGAGGAACATACAAGGGTCGCGAGGGGAAGGTGACTCAGGTCTACCGTCGAAAGTGGGTGATTCACATTGAGCGCATAACCCGCGAGAAGGTGAATGGTTCCACCGTCAACGTTGGGATTCACCCCTCCAAGGTTGTGCTGACCAAGCTCAAATTGGACAAGGACCGTAAGGCCATTCTCGATCGCAAGGCCAAGGGTCGCGCCGCCGCCGATAAGGAGAAGGGTACCAAGTTCGCTCCCGAAGATATCATGCAAACCGTTGATTAGTCTCTTTTGCCCCCTTATCATACAAACAAATTTTCTCTATGGGTTTTGCTACCCTTTTTCTATTGCAGGATTTTGTTTTTCTTGTGTTAGTCGAACTTTTTTATCCTTTTATTTTCCATCTGCTTATTATTAACTGCCCCCCTTTTAATATTTTAATTCGATTGCTGTGGTTGCATTTTCGTTTCAATAATTTCTAATTCTCTATCTTGTCGCAACTACGGATTGTTTTTTATTTTTCGTTAGAGTAGCCAATGATGAACGTCTCTGTTATTAAGCTAATGATGAACTTTAGGTTAAAATGTGGGGTCAAATTCGGTTATGTGATTTGCTCAAGACTTACGGTGAATGTCTCCCATGTATTCACCTCTTCGATTACCCAATAGAGAGGATCCATTTTGATTTACTTTTCTCCCTATTCCATGATCTGCTCCACCACTCCCCCATCTCTACGGCCTCAACAATCAACCATGGAGTCAGCTCTTTAGGGGTGGATGGGTGATGTTGGCTGTAAAAGTGATTTTTATTGGGGAATTTGAACAAATATATGGTGTGCATTTTTTGTGTGTTTACTTTGGATTTGTTCTGTCCTTGAATCGACAACCAAAATAATAAAGCTCACAGTTACAACATGTAGGAGAGTGGAGTGGTATATTTTGAAGCTACAGGGGAGGACACAACCAATATGATGGATTGTGGAGATGACAATGGTAGCTAAACTGGGGGTGACTAAAAACTTTGGAGTGTACTGGTGTAGATACCAAATTTAAGTCTATATACAATAACACTAATAATATGTGGTGGTGATGTTTAATTATGCAGTCCAGGGAGCAACGTGTCTTTGGAGTTGGCAAACCTCTTTTGTTATTATCATGGATTTAAAAACTGTGGGTATATCAATATCAGCCTCGATCATTAGTATTTTTCAGCCACAAGGGTATGATGTTGTTAAGTATTGGGGGGGGATTAAAGATTGATTGATGTTATATCATAGAGCAGATTATCTTGTATTTGTTCTTGGTTAGTACAGCCTTGAGTTTCTTACGCTAATGAAATTTATTTTGCCTTTTCAAAAGAAAATACATTACACTTTTTTTCAATATTTTTATTTTATTTTTAGCATGTTTTATTATTTTTTATTTCCAATTAATTTTTTGTCAATTTCTTTACATTGCATGATTTCATAATGGAGTGGGTGTGTGAGATAACATAGAATAGAACATTCGACTTATTTTAGCATATTTCAATTTGCAACAATTTTTAAAAATTGAAATCAAAATAAACTAAAACTGGAAACTCAAACCCAAAATTATAATATTTAAAAAACTTAAAACTAAAAACAAAAAAATCATCGGAACGGACCTTAGATGTTAAATGTTTACAAAAATCAACAATTCACATGCTTGACCACTCGAGCTAAACTTTCTTAATATATGATCGACTATATATAAAATTAACATTTAGCAAATTTAAATTCTTATATCGTGGTCGAAGTTTAAATTCGATGCTTCATATAATTACATAAAAAAAAATTAAGAATCGTGAAACAAAAATTATTTTACAGAAGAGAAAAAAAGAATGATAGAAGACGCAAGTGAGGGGGCGTGAGATAGACATATAAGCTAGCGGAAGCGTAGCGGAGATACCATTCAGAGGAAAGGCTCCTACCCTCCACCTAAGGGTCTCGAATGTTTGTGCTTTTTACTAGTTTTACAGAGAAGCGTGACTTGACACTGTAATTGATGTTATTCTTGATTGTATGGGAGCATCCTACTATCAAAAAAATCTTGATAGCTTGAATTTTGATGGAAGGCTTTTGCTCAAATTCAGTTTCTACATGTAAACATTTGTATGTGCATGTGTACTCATGGTGCCATGTCTTGTATGTTGGATGATGAAGAAATTAAAATAAAACAAAACTCAGTCACTCACTTATGTGAATAACTACAAAAATGCAAAGTAGTTTATGAACTTCTAAATTTTGGGCAGTGGGGAGAATAATCAGAAAATTGAAAACAGTGGAAACTTTCTTAATTTTACAATGACTTCAAATGAATTCTGTTTGTACTTTTCACACATTCTTATATATGTTTCTGCATTTCTGCTTTCTTATATATCACTGGGGTTACTTTCCTTCTGGACTTACCTGCTGCAAGAATATGCACATTCCCTTCTGAATTTCTACTTGTTTTGATCTTCTTGAAAATGAGTGTAGTATGAGGAAACATTAGACGGCCAACATTTTCATTATTTCAATGTGAGCTCTTTTTTATGGAGTATGGTAAGATCTAACTTAGACTTGGTTGAACGTAACATTTGTGAATGTCATATGGTGGATACTGTGCAGGGTCTGGCTTACGTAATAGAAGTCTGGAAAATAAAGCCTTGATTGTTAGTGGAAGTGGAGAAGAATGTTTGGCCTGCAATTGCCGAAGGAAAGGTTAAGCCTGTAGTCTACAAATCTTTCCCTCTTTCTGAGGCATCGAAGGCTCATCAGCTTATGGAAAGCAGCCAGCATATTGGGAAGATATTGCTTTTGCCATGAAAATTGTCATAAATACTGAAGTTCGTGACATACTTTTGGATCCTTTGTGTTTGGACTTCTTTCTTTGTTAAGATCTCAGGATTCTAATAAGGTAGCGGTTTAAAATTACAGCTAAAGGAATTGATATGGCAAGTTCATTTCAACAATCACACCGTATTTATCAATTGATATGACAAGAAGTGAATTGTTTAAACACTCTCTTTGGCCTCTCTTCTTTGTGGCTTTTGCAAGGGATTGATTTTAGGAAAAATGAATATTTTAACTTTCGGGGTAATAATACATTAATTTGTTTTTAAATATAAGAATCTCTAAAACTAATCAGACTCGCAAACTTTATTTGGATTGTGTCGATTGAGTCAACCCTAAAAGGTTTGTTAATATAACATTACTTCATTTACATTACACAGAAATCAAAATACTACAATAGATTTTCAATCTAGCTTGGCTTCTTTTATTCAAGTAATGATATGGATGAGCGTTTATAAAATTAACTTTAAATGAAATTGATTTTATATAATTAATTTTAAAGTGATATGGTTCATTAGTTACAAATTTTTGAATTTAACTTAAAATTTTTTCAAAATTATTTTAATTTATAATCAATTTTGGACTTATATTCAATTTTAAATTCTTTTCTAACATGAAATTAACATGTAAAAAATATTCAAAATTAATGTGAATCCAAAATCAATTATCAAAGGTGAAACCAAACATGCGCTTAATCATGATCGTGCAGCAATCTTGAAGTTTTTCCGCCTTCCATTACAGACCGTGTTAGAATTACAGTTGGAAGAGCCATAGTTTTTCAAAAAGGCACTTGATACTATTCGCTCAAGCATGTGTACATATTTCAGGGCATTCATAACAAACTCGATTTCATACCAGTTTCCCATACAGCCTAACTGTTCAATAACTTTGAGCTAGACTATTGAGAAAATAAACTTTTATTTTATTGCATTCTCTCTAAATGAAGAAAATAAATATTAAAATAAAATATATTTTTTTCTAATTTTACATCCTTATTTTTTATCAGTTTAAATTTTGTTCATGAGAATTGTTATGATATCCTTAGAGTTTTTAGTACTGAATTAAATAAATTCAGAATGTAGCATACAATTTGAATTTCTCTTTTTTTGCCTTTCCATCATCCCAGTTGACCAATCGGTCCAATCCCCCTAATAAGCGCACACCATTGCTGACATGAGCCAATAAACAATACAATATGTCAATACCACGGTGGCAAGCTGAACTGATGCCACGTGTCTCAGTTATTAACTTATACTATTATAAAAATAACTTTCTTTCATCGCTTCGGCTGCCATTGAAAGAAACTGTTGAATCGCGTCGATTAAGGTGATTTTCGTTTCGTGCTTTCACTTTTGAACTCCTTTCAATTTTCCTTTGGTTTTTCGTAAATCAAGTTTGCTTTTTACTTCCTTTCGAACCCGAAATTTGTCATTTTCAAAACGAAGTGGTCCTTGTTTATATGAATTTCGAGAGGAACTAGGTTGCTATGAAACAAACATGGTTTGGTCTTGATGACGAAATTGAGTGACCTCTTATTAGTATGAATTGAACTGTGGAGCTGATAGTATTAATTTCAGTTTCCTTTCTGAGGGTATTGTTTCATGCTCTAATTCCCTTTTGTTTGATTTGATGCATCTCAATTTCTTTTGCAGGTTTTGAGATTTCTAGGCTTTCATCTCAGACAGTGAAAAAATGATAGATATAAGTACACTTAATGCTGCACAGATTACTGTGCTGGGATCTGCCTTTTGTGCTATGCTTTCCATGCATTTCACGTCGCAGTTACTGTCTCAGCATCTCTTTTATTGGAAGAATCCGAAAGAGCAAAAGGCTATTATCATTATCATCCTCATGGCTCCAATCTATGCAGCTGTCTCCTTTGTGGGTCTCTTGGATATCAGAGGAAGCAAGGAGTTTTTCACCTTTTTGGAGTCAGTTAAAGAATGTTATGAAGCTTTGGTCATTGCCAAGTTTTTGGCTTTGATGTATAGTTACCTTAACATATCCATTAGTAGAAACATTGTGCCAGATGAAATCAAAGGCAGGGAAATTCACCACTCTTTTCCAATGACACTTTTTCAGGTATGGCTTGCTTCTGCAGTCTGCACACTTTGAGTTGTGCTAAAATTTTGGGCAGAATGAATTTGATCTACTCACAAGAAATTTGCAGATGTATATGATGTTGGTGATGTCATAATATTCACAATTTTGTAAATTGATCTTCTGCAGCCTCGTACTGTTCGGCTGAACCACCATAATTTGAAGCTTCTAAAATATTGGACATGGCAGTTTGTTGTTGTCCGTCCAGTATGTTCTGTTCTGATGATTGCATTACAGCTAGTCGGGCTGTATCCAACTTGGTTGAGCTGGGCATTCACCATCGTTCTCAACATATCTGTGTCGTTAGCCTTGTATTCTCTGGTGGTCTTTTACCATGTGTTTGCTAAAGAACTGGCACCACACAAACCTCTAGCTAAATTCTTGTGCATCAAAGGAATTGTTTTCTTCTGCTTTTGGCAGGTAAGCTCATACAGAAAAAGAACAAAAAAACAAAAAAAACCTGTGTTTACATATAGAATCAATATAAATAATTGGACTAGCTGATGGTTCTCAACCATTTTTCCTTTGTTTTTATTTTTTATTTTTTTCATAATGCTTTTACTTATTTATTTTGGTGTAGCCAACAAGACAATAAACTCAATGTAGGAAAAATGAGAATGTTGTGTTGGATTGGATGACAGTAGACAAAATAGGTATAGGCTGGGCATGTGTGGATAAGACTTAGAAGACTCGGTGAGGAGAGTAGATCAAATGGAAGGTAAAATAATCGCTAGAGGTAGAAAAAGGCTAAGAAAAACTATAGACAAAACAATTAAGAAGGATTTTAGAGGTTAAGAATTCTTCTGTAGTCATGATTTACAACAGAACATTATGCTGTTGTTATTTGATACTTTGATCCATGTAACCGATCTCACCTACTGGGAAAATGTTTGGTTGTTATTGTTGCTGTAAAACACTTGATCAAACTAATGTTTATTAATTGGGCACCATAAGTTTCTATTGTGTTATAGTTTGGGGTGTATTTATGTTAAATACTTTGGCGGTGAGGAAGCAAAGTCAATTTGCATGGTCTAAAGACAATGATGACCTGGGATCTAATTAGTAAATTTCATAAATAAATCTTCAATACCTCCTGCATATTAGCCTAGGAATCTGTCCATATTTATTAATCTGTCTTTGTTCATTTACAGATCTGTGTAATAAACTAAAAATTGTATCCCTAGTATAAAATGTGGAAATTAGGAATTAGAGAATATCAACATTTAGTTGTTGAAAATCGGAAAATCTTCCCATATTTATCCCTGTACTGTGTCTATTTATTGGGAAAGAAAACAAATCAGAAATCAATTTGAGACAATTTGACACTGAGATTTGCTTGATTCATCCATTTGTCTCAACATTTACTGTCAATTCTTTTCCTAGCCTATATTTTTATATTATCCTCGATATTAAGGCTGTTTCTGTTATAGTAATGAACTATCTTTGGCCATGTTTAGGGAATGTTGCTGGAGCTTTTAGCGGCAACTGGTGTCATTCAATCTCGCCATTTGCGGTTAGATGTGGAGCACATTGAGGAAGCAATGCAGAATATTTTGGTATGTCTAGAGATGGTTATCTTTTCTGTTCTTCAACAGTATGCTTATCATCCTGCACCATATAGTGGAGAAGTTGAGAAAATGCTTAAACAAAACAAGAAAAATGAATGATATGATAAGGTCAAAAGAAAAATTCAGGGTACAGTCGTACAGAGATGTATTTAAGAGCTGTTTATTGTGGCGCTAGTAGATACTTGAAAGCATTGATGCAAAGTGGATGTGTTCTTTTAATAATGTTATTGTGCTGTACAAGATTCCCCATCCACCACCTCTGTATCGTTTCCTTTTTGGTTGCTGTAATTTCCAAGCCTACTAAAAGAGATTAGTCTTTATTATATTATTATTTGCTATCTAGTATATCTACTATCTAGCGTATGGTCATTTGCTTAGGATGATAGTTGTTTCTGGTTACTGTCTCAGATACTTTTATGGTTTGGATTGCTCAATATACATAAACTCAAACTTGAATTCCTTTGTCCATCCAACATTGGTTTGGATTGCTCCATGTCTCATGCTAATTTTGCATGACTCCAGTGTTGATATACATTTAGCAATAGTCTTCCGCAAAGATGTACAAGTTCCAGTTTTCCATCCTCCATAGCCAAATTCACAACATCAGCATTCAGTCAAATTGTGTATTATTTTAGGTGGGGATTAGGGGGAAAAAATTAAATACACAATGACCTTTTGGATAGGCATCCCCACCAACCCAAATTTCTGCATTTGTGTGGAGGGCCCACCCATTTTAAATGCATCAATCCTCCCACTCCCACACATATTACTAGTAAGAGTTAGACTTAGATTGACAACGTGGTTGGAATGCCTATGGGGATTTTTCAACGTAACATAAAATGAGTTCTTATGCGACACATATTATCGATTTGCTATTGTTAATGAGATGCACCACTTTGTACATAAAGCATCAAGTTAAAGACAGGTCCATAACGTCTATACGCAGTATACCATTAATGAGTAGTGACATCCATTGCGTTTCTGTGGAACATGAAAAGGGAACCTTTTTTACGTTGCATTTTTCTTTCGCTGGAAACGTTCAAGACTGGAATGAGAGGCATGTACGCTGGTTATAGCATTGAAAGACGGCGATTTTCACTTTTACCAGCTAATTGAGCTGCTCTCTAATTTTCTTGAATTGTTGTATGGCTTTAACACAATCATTAATTTCTTAGTATCAACTTGAAGTTGATTAATCATTTTAACTATCTTTATTTTTTTCTATGAATTTTTTTAATTAAAATCTGGTTAAAAATGTATAATAGATAGACTTTTTATATAAAAATTAAACCAAAAATTCACTTTAATTCTGTCTTCATAGGTAAAATTGTAGCTTTTAAAAATAAGCTTACAAACGTGTTGCAAAAGTTTTTTTTTTACATGAAACTGCAAGAGTCTTTTTTTTTGTTCACATGAAACAACCGCGGCACCCATGCGGTCATGCTCAATCAGAACCCAGCTCGAGATTTTCTTCATTTAGCAGCAACACTTAGGTCTCAAATTGTGACTTTCACGTTATAAATACGTTATTAGTATGCAGATTTAATAATGTATTTTTTTATATATATAAATTTTAAAAAATTATAAATATTTTTAAATTTTTGTCAATTCATATAAACTATACCTATTGGAATCATAAAAAATATGAGGTGTAGAAGAAAAAATGGATAGTGTAGGAAGAAAATTCCACCCAACTCTTAGAAAAGATCCATAGACCAATATTTGAAAATTGAAAAGATCCATTGATTCTACGTTTACATTCTAATTCTATCTAGATATGACTAGTGCTGTACTTGGATTGTATCTTATAAATTTTAATTTTCAGAAGGTTTATGCACCCAAATTCTTTTATATATATCATTTTTAATATATCTAAATATATGTGTATATATATATATATATATATATATATATATATATATATATATATATATATATATATATATATATATTCAATTTAAGGTTTAGAATTAAATAAAAAACATATTAAATTAATATTTAATTTTTTGAAAAGAATAAAAAATAAATTCAGATATTTAGTTCTATAATATATGTATAGATTTCTTAAAAAGAATATATTACTTATTAAACAAAAAGTATATATATATATATATATATATATATATATATATATATATATATGCATGTAAAACTTTGGAGGATGTCTTCAATTATGATTGTAAAAGATTTTTTTTGATAAAAAAGGTCTTGAAGTATTCAATTAAGACTATTAGAATTTTTTAAGAAAAATAATAAAATTTGTTATTATTCAATTAAAAAAATTTATAATATAAAAAAAATAAATTCAGATATTTAGTTCTATAATATATGTATAGATTTCTTAAAAAGAATATATTACTTATTAAACAAAAAGTATATATATATATATATATATATATATATATGCATGTAAAACTTTGGAGGATGTCTTCAATTAGGATTGTAAAAGATTTTTTTTGATAAAAAAGGTCTTGAAATATTCAATTAAGACTATTAGAATTTTTTAAGAAAAATAATAAAATTTGTTATTATTCAATTAAAAAATTTTATAATATAAAAAAAATATTTTGTTATTCAAAATTATACAAATTTTGATGGATTCTTTCTTAATTGGGAAGAATTTTAATGGATTCCATGAGACTTTTTGTAGAAAATACACATTAAATAATTTCACTCAAACCCTTGAGATTTCATAAGATTTTTTATTTATTTCTTTCTTTTCGTGCCAATTGGTATGTTTTTCTTTTCTCATCACATATAATTTTTTGTCTCTTGTTGAAAGTAATAAACATTCATGATTTTTTTTACTCTTCCACCAATGGTAAACATGTCTTGGAACGTGTGATATGAGAAATCTTCTCAATTCTTTGAATTTGAGACATCTTGATAACATACTTATACATATAAATGAACATGAGAAATATATAGTTTTAATAAACATAAGAAGTTGATTTCTGTATAAGTGAATAATATATATGAATGAGGTTTGGAATAATTGTTGGACGTATTTTTTGTTTGATAGGATCGTTATCATGAAAATGACTATAAGTATTCATGTTACTAACAGACACTGCGGTATATAATCTTTATACAATTAACATGATTGATAATTAAATGGGAATGAGCTTATTGTGCTTGTAAATTTGTTAGGAAAAATTAATTTATTATGTAACAGGTTTAAAGTTTTTTGTTTAAGATGAATTTTATTTAAGGTGTTAAGTGGGTAAAATTCATGAATCTTTTTTAATAATTTTGAATTTTTTATAAAGAATCCACGGAATTCATTAAAATCTTAAAAATTGATAATGTCCTTTCAAATCTTATAAATTTGTATTTTATAAATCTATTAAAATATAAACTATAAAATTTTAATAATAAATTTTTTTAAAAAAACTTAAAAATTATTATATTCTCAACGAATCTTTTAAAATCCAAAAATAAATTTTAGATAAATAATCTTTTAAAATTTTAATCCAATATAGCTGCTTGTTAAACCTACAGGCGTGGCTTGCAAAGCCAATTTGGGCCTTTCATGAGCAATGGGCGGTGCATAGAAACTGCTTAAAGACTACAGAAAAAAAAAAGGTAGTCATATTCTACCCTTTTGAATTCACACGTGTATGCTAACTGTTACCGTTACTCCCATCCTTAACTTCTTGTTGACCATACATACTGATACTAACCCTATCATTCCACGTACTCCTTACTCACTTTTTTCTTCAGTGTTATCAATCACCACCCTCATTTTAGTCTAATTTCTCATCATCTCTCAACAAATCACCATAATCTTTCCTTACAAAACAAACAGTCTTTATTTAATGATCACCGTGTTAGAGGGATAGTTTTGGATGATTCATGCGAGACTTCCTACTCCTCTAAATGACTATGATGTAGTTTGTGATCTGAACGTTACCACCTAGTTAAATAATAAATACTGGGCCTACATTATCCAATATTCATGTACTTCCATACGTTTCCATATTGACTATTGAGTATTATCAATTTGAAAGGAAGACTTTTTTTTTTATTTATTTTTTATCTTTATCCTTTTGGGTAACCAAGCCAAGTTATGGGGTTCAATGCCTACAACTGGTTGGTGAACAGTATTCAGGGTCTCATTAAACAAAGAGAGGATGAGAAACTATCTTAGCATTTGCAGGATAATGACGAAAGTGCAAAAGCAAGGTTGTTTGCCGACAATTAAAATAGTCTTAAACTTCACCAGTTACCCACCAAATACCCTTTGCTTTGGTAAATCATGACACGTTACTTAATGTTTTAAATAAACTATTCATATTTTTGTATGAAAACCTTATACCTCACGAAGATGAACAAATATGAAAATATGCAAGCATCCTGTTTTGAATTAGCATCATTTACTGACTAATTCATTTTAAGACTACCCTATTAAACCACTTCATAATTAAGTTTTCATTCGCTTAAGCCTTAAATATCTCTCTTAACTAAAATACGTGAAAACTATTATTTCTTGCCTAATGAAGAACGGTGATTTGCGACCCATTCAATAAAAAGAAGACCTGACTTAAACCTGCTCTAATCTTATTAAAATTAAACACTACCGAAAAAAGAATGGTTACGGTTAGTACGTTGGGATTTTGGATCCTTGTACAGTCAATATCAGCTGTTTGTGTGTTTGTGTGTAATTGTGTGCTTATAAAATCAAAATACGAAAAACATAATTTAAAGTATTAAATAATAGTCTATTATCATATCAAATATGAAAACGGAATTACATTTTTTTTTATATTTATCTGAATATCTTCTTGAAAGCTTCCTTTACCTAGCTAGCTTCCCAGCATCACACATAAGTTTTTGTCTCGACCTTTTATGGAATTGCAAGGCAATTTCGTCCTTCAAACCAACAAGACGAGTAGTCAATTTTTATGATTCAATTTAAGAAATCTGTGAATTTCATACGTTTTTGTTTTTATATTGAACCGACCATTTTATCTCTTAACGGGAGAGACCAGCTGGTGGAGTTGAGATTGGTGCCTTTCGGAATGGGTAATTGTTCATCTGGACTGTAGCTAGCAAAAGAACAATTTTGAGGATCCGGATCCTCTTGTGGTCTTGTATAGTTCATCCAGAAACTCCTAAAATTACGGTTTGAAAGTCCAAATAAAGAACTTTGAATCTGATTGTCATTATCAGTCAGTTAAATTGTCTTTTTCTCGCAAATATTATACTCAATTAACCTTAAAACCAACATAATTTTTTAATCCTCTTATTGGAATTAACGAGTTCACTACACTAATAGACCTTTCTTCCTCTTGTTGATCTTTTTTTTTTCTAAGATGTTAAAGATGGCCCACCTGTGGGCCTGATCCACCCATGACTAAGATAGTCACTTAATTAAGAATTAATATGATATTGAATAGACCAAAAGAAAAAAGAAAATGTTTATATGATCGATATCGAATGTCACGAATATATATATATATATATATATATATATATATATATATATATATATATATATATATATATGTATCCACTATCCACTCCACATGTGCGAGCCTTGTTCCCTTAAAAGAAGTCATTCTTCTTCCTTGGCCTAGCTGTCTTCATTTGCATGAAAAGTAGCAGAGAGCAGAGGCACAAAGTCTCAAATAACATTATTATGAGCAAACTCAATGGGATATATATATATATATAGTAGTTTTTTTTAGCCCCTAAATATTGCTCTTAAAGGAACTCCATAATATTATTGACGGAATTTATCTCATATAAGCCCGTTGATATTTAATTAACTTGAAACATTAAAATTTGAGCTGATACTCATTTCGAAATATCCTATTTTTCCAATTTTTAAAACTCTGGTCCTCATAATTTTCAAATTGATTTTATCATATCCCTTTCTACAGTATAATACAACTCGTTAGTCAGTTAAAAAAAAAATATAAAAAGAATGATATTAAAATTGGCTGATATAGCAACGTCTTCGTTGACGTGGATTGTTGTTGACGTTGCACTTGTTTCGCTTGCAAAAGCAACTTAATTATTATATATTATTTTAAAAGAATTAAATAAAAAATTATATATGTTTACATTTTTATCGTTATATATATTATATATAAATGTTATATATGTGTACACGTTTATCGTTATATATATTATATATAAATGTTTATTAGTTAATCATCACTGATATTAGTTTTAAAATAACTCAAGCCACATACGAAGGGAAACCTTGAACCACACACAAAATATCCATATATACATACATACATATATATATATATATATATATATATATATATATATATATATATATATATATATATATATATATTAAAAAAAACATGTAAGTCATAAAATAATTCAGAATTATTTAATATTTTATTTAGAGATATTTGTTTTATCGGTGGGAATGTAAGCAAGTATATATATGTTTAAACTTTAAAGTATTTGTTGTACACTGAAAAGGATATTTGTTAAACTTTTCTGAAAAATGTAAATTTTGTATATATTAAATAATATATAGTTTTATCGAATTTTTTTCCAAAAATTTGAAATTCAAGCCAATAAGATTATGAACAATAAAGTGTCAACGAGCCAAACCCACTCCATCTCCATCGCCATTGTCGCAACCGACCAATCAATCTACAGCGTTCCTTTCTCGTGAAACATGTGTATTTATCCTCCCATAAGAAATCCTAAATTCTAATTCACCATCACACTTCTGATAACTATAAACCATTCTCTACTAAATATTTACTTGATATGTGCTAAATTCTAATTCATCGTTGGTGGTTGTATTTTAGATAGCTTAATACAGACGCTTACAATATCTTATAAACCCTCAACCCAGAAAAAGATTTACAAGCGAAGAAAAAAAAATCACCTTTTACTTCCATTTGGGATTATAGAATATCAATTGGTTCCCATGATTAAGAAAAGTTGATGAATACGTTGTATTGGCTCCACCAGCATCATTAATTAAACTGAATAATTATACATACATAAAGTAAAATGTCAGTCCACATCTACTAGTAACCACTGTAGTTAATATTATTAAGCAGTAATAGTTAATAATATCGAATAATTCCGTGTAGAAAAGAAAAAAAGTAAAATAAAAAAAGAATGGCTACTACGAGTCACTGGGTGAGTGGTGACAATGCAACGTAAACGTAAGCAGTAACAAACAACTCCGTGGAAGGAGGGTCCTACACGGCATAGACCATAATGAACTCCGTGTATTCACTATTCAACGGCCAAGATTTGATGATAACTTGGGACCTACACTCCCCTCTCTTCTTTTCTCTATAAATTCTATTCTCTTTCCAACATCTCTCTCCATCACTCTGTTAAAAGCTTATCAACTTTTCTCTCTCTCTCTGGCGAATATGCTTTCTTGGAAAGTTCTCCTCGTCTCCGCCGCCGTCTTGTTCGCGGCGTTAGGCCTCAGAGTCTCTCTTCCAGTCGCCGCCACCAACCTCCCTCTTCTTTGGAGTTTCTTCCTCTTGTGTTTCAAGCCTCCTTACCTCTTCGTTGTTCTCAACGCCATCATCATCTCCATCGTCGCTTCTTCACGGTTTCATCACTCATCAAACCCTCAATCTCCGGAGCCAACTCCTCCACGTGTTGAATCCATGCCCGCTCCCACCGTTCCAGAACCACCGCTTTTCCAAGTAAAAGCCGTTCTCGAAGTGGAGAAGAAAGTAATCGAAGAAGATGTTGTGGCACTAAAGAGAAAAGACTCGACGGAGATTCCATCGCCGGAGGAGAAGCCACTGGTGTCTGCTAGGTTCACTCACCGGAAATTCCTTAAATCCAGTTCAGAAGGTAATAATTACTAATTATTATTATTTTGATGCGTGAATACGCGCTAGGGTTGTCGTTTAGCGAAGTGCATGGATGGTTGTAGGTGGGAGAGCGTTGAGAGTGGTGGCTAAGGCAAAACGGGACGAGACGTTGGAGAGCACGTGGAAGGCCATAACGGAGGGTCGATCAATGCCATTGAGCAGGCACATGAAGAAGTCCGACATGTGGCACAACCGCAACGTGACCCCACAACCCCAAGAGACATTCAACGATGCACTGAGTGTGTCGTCCGGGAGGCTGCGGAAAGAACCCTCGCTGAGTCAAGACGAGTTGAATCGTCGCGTCGAAGCCTTCATACAAAAGTTCAACCAAGAGATGAGGCTGCAAAGACAACAATCCTTAGAACAGTACATGCAGATGATTAACCGCGGTGCCGCTTAATCTCAACCTCAACATAATCAATATTTTCATTTTACAGAACAAAAAAACATATATAGTGTAAGTATTTCTGCAGGTGTAGACAGTAGGGGTATTTATTTTATTGCCATATATTAGTTTATGGTTGGGTTAGGCTCATCATCATTATTTCTTTAATTTGTTTGTTTTGTGCCTTTATATGCTCCACATACCAAAAATGTGGTTCATGTTCAATATCAATTAGCTAGCTAGCTAGAAAACAAACACACCAAAAAAACACTTCGGGGAACTTAGGATTAATGTTGTTCCTCTTTGTAATTTTTCGGGGTCATTTTTTTTAGTCAAACCTCTTTCTCTGTAATTAATACCATGAATGTAAGCCTGTAACGTTTAGTTTGCTATTCTATTTCTTTGCTCTCATTTTTAATCATGTCTTGGGTATATATATATATATATATATATTATCAGTTAAATATGTCTGATAAATAATTATATTGAGTGATTGGTTTAAATTTAAAGTATTGTTATTTTTTTCTTTTATTTTTATAAAGTGCTTTAAAAAAAAAGATTCTTTCTCTAGATTTAATGATCTCAAATAAACATGTACCTTCTTAATTGACTGTTGCCTGTTCCCTGCCATTTTAGTGATAGTTAATCAACTATATATAATTACATAATTAAATCAATTTAACAATTTATTAAAAAAACGTATTTGTCATCAATCTGCATAAATTTATCATGTGTAAACGATAAAACTCTTTAATTGATAAATTTACGGAACAAAGCTAAAGATTCTGTTTTACATGTATTAACTCCCAATACTCTAGTGATAGGGCATCTGCCTATGAGAAACTTGAATATAATTTACACTCGGCCACATAAAATTCAAAGGAGAAATTCATTGGGAAAAAAAAGTAACACGTGGCTCCTAATTAAATTAACCACCCAAACTAAAAAACAAATTCAAAGTCCACAAAATAACTAATTGCCAAAAAAACAAAAAACAATGTGAAAAGAAGAAACGAAGTCTGAAACATTGAATATAAGATCGCCAGCTTTCGTCTTGTGAGCGTCGACACGGAGTAAAAGTCAACCCAGAAACGGATCAAGATAATAAAAACAAGACCAAACTGAAAATTGTGTGTTCCCTCCTAATTTCTTTTTCCGTCCCCTCCTAAATAATTCGGTGGCAAAAAAAAATCCCAGAGACTACATCTCCCCCTCCTGAACCAAAAGGAAAAAAGAAATTGAAAATTATGATCACGTATACTGGAAACGTACATTGAAAATTGAAAAAAGAATTAAAATTTTATGATTTACTTTTAGTCTAAACATATTACTTCATATTACCTTTTTTAACTATGGTGATTTTTAACACATGAAATCGAAAAGAAGCACATGTGAAATTTCCCCAATGAGCTTTTTATTCCGGGGGACAGCTTAAATGGGATATATATGAAGAAAATGAATGCATGGTTTTCACGGTACACAAAGCAGTTCATTTTGAGTATACCGCTGCGGATCATTAGTGCTGAAGAATTTTTTGATTTTTTTTAACCATGCTATTGATACAAAATTGTCTCTCCCAAAAAAGTAGCGATAAATCTTTAATTAAGGATCAATCAGGATTCAAATCTTTAATCATTTGGTTAAGAGATATAAGTAACTACAACTTGTGTCGACTGTTATTTTAAAGAAATTTATTCATGAATTAGAAGGAATGACAACTTCTACATGTCATACTTAAACTAAGGGTGGATTCTAAAAAAAAAAGTATGAAAAGTTGATGTAGCTAGCTCCAAAGTGAAGGAGTTTGGTTTGACGAGCAAGCAAGAACACTGACAAACTCAGGTTTTGGGTTTTGGACTGGTATTCCAAGATCATGAAGAAAATATTCTAGCATCCACAACTTCTTTAAGATTGCAAAAGAGTATTCCGAGAACAAGAAGAAAATATTCTAGCATCGGCAACTTCTTTTAGATTGCAAAAGAATATACGATGTCTCATGTTAGTAGGGGTGTCAAACCGGGCCAGGAACGGCGGGCTGGCCAGCCCGCAAGCTAGTGCTTTTAAAAAAATAGATTAAGGACTCTGAAATGGCCCAAACGCATGCAAGCGAGACCAAACCCTCATGGCCTCTTGAATTGAATCTCATTTCTCATTCTCTTAAATCTCTTCTCTCGAGCCCTCTCTCTCAAGACCCTCACCCTTGACCTCGAGCCCTCACCCTTTTTTTTCGATTTTGAACCCCATCAGCCTCACATCTTCGATTGGACTTCGAGAGCCTCACCCTCAGCCCCTCATAGCCTCCCTCCACAGCAACGGCTCCGCGTCAGCCTCACTTCAATTTTTTATTTTTAGTTATAAAAAATTATAAAGAGATAAGAGTTAGATTCAAAATTGATGTTACCAACAACAATAAAAAACAATGTTAAATTGATGTTACCAACAACAATAAAGGATAATACAAAATCTGGAAAAAAAAATTGGCGGGCTAACGGGTGGCTTGCAGCCCAAGTGGACCAGCTTGAAATAGACCGGACTAGGAAAGGTAGCCCGTTTTGCTTGGCGGGACGGGTCGGGTTAGCCTTTTTATGGCGGGCTGGCCCCTATTGACAACCCTACATGTCAGGCATGGTACACAAACGAATGCTCTGCATGGAATGATTGAAGATTGATGGAGTCTACTCGCAAATTGACCACTGTGAAGCTGGTCTTTACAAAGCGCATAGGAAATGCTCTAGCAGATTGTTTGTGTTGGAGATAAAATCACAAATTGAGTAAAAATGAGAAAATTAAACAACATATAAGGATAAGATTTGAGGATTGAGAATGTGTTTGTACAAGTAAAAAGTATATGTTAATTATATTTTTAGGATAAGACTTTACTATGAAATTTCTCCATTGCTTTCTTTGTTTCTACTTATAAGATATTTTCAATTAATTTATGTCCTTAAAAAATAGTTACTGTATTAAATTTATTAATTATTTGCATTATCATTTCAAAATTATTTTTATTTTATCTATATTCATTTACTTGTTTCTCATTAATATTTAAAAAATAATAATTAAGTAAGAGTATGTAAAAAGAAAAATAATTAATATATCTAAAAATTAGAAAAGAGTATGGACAAAACAAATTTTTAAAAAAGATCTTATATTTAGCTGGCGACGGAGGACTATAATGATGTATGTTAGGAAATTGGAATTTATAACATGTCATTGGTGGGACACGCTACAAAGTTTAATGTCAGGTTGCAATATTAGGAATTAGAGTGGAAATAGAACAAATATAGAATCCTGAAGAAATCGTTGTGGAAGGTGAGAGCTTGCTATCTCATGTGTGAGGAATATGCCTTTGTATCCTATCAAGACTATGTTACATTCTAAAGAATTAGTGAATTACACGGGCACCGCATAAATCATTATGAGAGACATAATTTCGGGTAGCAACGACCATTGATAAGAGCGAAAGGAAAGTGTAAGGGTAAAAAAGATGAAGTTAATGGACTTCCTTATGGCGCATTCTTTTTAAAATGGGTATATTAAGTAGAGAAAAATGATTCCTTGGTAAAGGATTTAAAATATTGCAATAATTAACATGAATGTTGACATCATGCGTGGGTGTATATATATGAGAACTTATAATTATGGTAGGAAAATTCAACTGATAAGTGTCGGACAATATTGTTTTGCTGGGTCATTCGAATGTGATCCATGGTTTTAAAATGAGACCAAGAAAGGGAACAAACAAATTATACCTAAAGTAGGTTGATGCCATCATTTTGCATTAGTGTTCCAAGGTCATTGTAAGCATGTTTCCATTGAACCATCCTATACAAAAGCAGTTCATCCATCGATTACATCCTAGCATGTCAGAATTTCCTCATTTATGCTCTGATATATAACTAGTAGGTAGAATCATATCATGAAGATCCACATTTCAGTACAAATTTCCTACAAAAGAGTTATTTGTGTGTTGGTCTAAAAACCTTCGCAGAAGCTAAGTAGATCCACTAATAGGGAAGCTTGTTAGGTCCTGCGACAAAGAATACACGAGGATGACCATGTTATAGAACAAATCAGTAAATATGATTTTCCTTCATCTTCTTGGACCAATATTTGCATTAATGAATGAATTTCTTAGTTGACTGAAATTTTGTAATCAATCAAACCACCTCTTGCCAACTGTTTCTAAAGGCCATCAAGGGGGGAAAAAATCCATGTATTTTAGAATAAGATATTTTTAGCATCAAAATAAAGCTTCCAAGAGAGATAGAGGAGTAATAGTACTATTGTTCTATTCTCAAAATTTGAACATATCGCAACAGAACCTAAGCAAATCCTCCCAACCAGTAACACTTTAATTCATCATAACTTAAAACATACACATGAGCTGAATTTCATTGACACGAATAAAGAAACCCGTAAGGCCAGACATTTGAATATAATAACATTTTTTTATGTCATTCCAGATTCCAAGCCAAACCATGACTTTACATCCTGTGTCTGGGTCCATTTTTCCATCCGATCCCACTCTTCGTTTTCAACCATTAAAGTAAAGAAAAGAGTGAACTCAAACATTTCAGAAAACCACATATAACTCAACCAACAAATAACACACATGGTGTATATAGATAAAATAATGAGTGAGAAATTTCAAAACTGGAAAACTAAACCAACAACCCAGTTTTCATGTAAAAATAATGCATCATGTAATATTCTCCTAGTGAATTACTCCCTGATGCTGCATGCATCAAATTTCAATAGCGTCAACTCACAGAACAAGAAAACATGTCCTACTAAGATGATTTAAAGAGTAAGTTTGCAATGCATCATTTTCACCATGTAACAAGAACACACTTCTCATGTTTAAAGCCAATATACATCAGGGAAAAAGTCTAAACAAAAGTTTAGGAATATGGATATCGATTCATATATAAATTACATATTAGGATTGTGTAATTTGATGAAACAAACCTAATAATGACATACTCAATTTTTTCGCTCCGTATTAGAACCTCTTGGATGTTAAATGAGCATTTGCTCAGTATCAGCAATGGTGTGACATACAGTAGCACACTCAGTTAATTCTAATGTTGAATATATGGGTTCAAATCCTGGCTGCAGAATTAAATTGCAACTTGTTTTTTTCTATTTTTGACAAATCTACATCAGCAACCATGTACCCCGTTTTGTACTTCACTATGATCTGATAACTTGTTGCACATTGCAGGAAAAATAGTGGCGTTTTTTTCCCTGTAGAGAAGAAAATATAAAATCATGTCTCAAGTTATCAATGATGCAAAATAATGGAGAAACACAGGTTGGAAATGAAGTTCAAAGAAATATTTAGGCCTAGCAATCATTTTATAACACCATAAAATAAGTATAATTAAGACTCCACTGGGGATTTACCGATTTAGCATCGTCAGAAAGTGTCTTCTTCATTATCTCTGGATAGACTGATAGTACATAACACAAACCAAAACTAATTTCACTGCAATCAAAATTTCATTGGGAATACTCAGACCAAAAATTTAATTTTGTTTTAGCCTCTTCATTCTCTCAAGAGCACCAAGCCGTATTCCATTATCCTTATCTTTTGCAGCATCTACTTCTCCATTATTTTCATTCTCATCTCTCTTTCTAATCAAACCACCAAACACAGCAGAAGGAACATCTTTTTGTGCAATTTCAATCTTATCATCATCATCATCAGAATCACTTTCTTCTGGTAACTCAATATCCTCATGATTTGCACTAGTTTTTACCCCTCTATCAAGCTGAGATTCCACTCCAGCACTCACAAACCCAACCTTCCTATCTTTTGTCACTGTATTGTCAACTGCTGGGGCTAATTGTCTTTCTAAAGCAGCCATTTCGTCCTCAGGGATTCCAGCCTGTTTCAGTTTGTCTTTGGCCTCATCAAGATTCACAGTTTGATCCTTCTGCATCAGATACTCAGGCAGTATAAAATGTGTCTGGAAAAACAGTAGAAGCAAGATTAGAATAAATGCCAAATATCAGGGTCACAGAATTATAGGGAAAATGAAAAGTTAAAGTAACCTGGCTGTAGCTTGCAGAGACACTTCGCTTAATACGAAGCATTTCTCTGAAAGTATCTTCGTTCCCATGCTGAACCTCAAACTCGTGCCACTTATTCCAAAATTCTGGATCAGATCGTGGATCTGCAAACTGAGAGGCAAAAACAAATATTCCACGGGCCCGGTCAATTTCTCCCAAACTTTTTTCCAACTCAGCATACTTCAAACACATGGTTTTGACATCCTTGTCTGGAAGACCAGATTCAATTGCCTGTTCATAGATCTCCCTTGTTTTGGGTACACCAAATATCTCAGCTGCACGAGCAATATATATTTCATACATGCTTAACTTCTCATTGTTAGGAACAGCCTTAGTTGCTTGATCATAAACCTTCATAGCTCGCTTCGCTAGTCCATAGTCCTCCTCCAGCTTGGCATATTGCAGGTAAAGTGGTTTCACTTGATCAGCTGGGGCCTGTTTGGCAAGCATGATCCATAAGAAGGATTATGTTAGCATTGTAATGCATTAAAAAAATTCAAAAGTAATATTTGACACAGAAATAACATTTATCCTTAATGACACTTTGAACACAATCATGCTGTAGGTTCATCAATGAAAAACTTGAAAAGAAATTATACTTAAAGAACACTTAGATTTTGGCAATAAATAAATAAATAAAAATGTATATACCGATTCAACTGCATTTTCAAATAGTTCTCTTGCTCTCTCCAATTTATTCTTTCCATATCTCTTCACAAATTTAGAGAGATATGTAACCCATATGTCTTTAACATGTGGGTACTTAAATATCTTTACACCTCTTTCATAAACTTTAAAAGCATCTTCAAAGTATTTATGTTCCTGCATAAATCATTGTAAGGAATTGTCAATCAGCCAAAACCAGTTGAAGCAAAATTCAAAAGATGTAATGTGCCAAAACAGTACACCATACCTCCAGGAAGTATGCATAATTGATGATTATTTGCGGCGTGGCTATTCGTAAATCCAAGATCCGCTCATAAACAGCACATGTAGACTCCAAAGTACCTAGGCTTTCCTCCAAATCAACATAAAATGTCCACAATCTCAAGGATTTATGCAGTTTCATCTGGACTGGTTCATTCCCATCAGCAGCCACTAAAAGTAAAGCATAAGGCAAATTTAAAAGTTAGTTCACTCTCTAAACATGAAAAACAAAGCATAACTTAAAGCAGAGCATATTGGGAAGAAGTTAGGGTGAGTTTGGTTGTGTAAAAGAGAAAAGAATGGAAGAGAATTGAGAAGAAACATTAGAATTAAAGTAGAGGGAAAGAGGTGTAGGACCCAAACTAATTTTTGAAAATTTCCTCCCCTTTCTTCTCAATTTGAACTCAACCAAACACGCACTAAGGGTGGGCATGGTTAGGATTTTTACAAATCCAATCCATATCCAAACCATATCCAAACCAAACCATTTAAAGTGGTTTGGATTAAAATCCAATCCATTTTTTTAAAACTAGGTTTATGCAGGTTTTTCCAGGCCAGAGACATTAGAGCAATTACATATCTATAACAACAACTGAAGAATTTATTGGAAGAAAAAAGACCAAAAGTAATTCCATATATAATTTTTATCACGTAAGAGAATGTAACTGCACTACTAGACCATCAGCATTCTAACTCAAAGGATGTGATATGAAACCAGTTAATCAAGTTGCTCATCATTCAAAAAAATAAACCTCTGGACTCTTGTTTCCTTAACTTTATAGAGTTCAACTAAAAATAAACCTCTGTAAACACTGCATAATGACATGACCACACTACAATCAATAAATCCTACCCAGACACTAAATTCCAAACCCTACACCTTTCTAAGCTAGCTAGAGTAACATGCTGTGCCAATAAGCAAATAATAACCATCATTACAGCAACTATTAAAAAGTCAGTTACGATGACAGTTTAAACGGCCGTGCATATATGAATACATAATAACAGGACTAACAAGCATTAAAGGTGTAAAAAATAGAGGCCCAGTAAGTAGCTTGGCCCCTTTACTTATCAGAATCCAAATAAGCAAAGCAATTAAATCCTTCAAGCACTCAACAAGCTTATCAACACTAACAGCAGCCCATCAAGAAAAGCAGGAAAGGATCACAATTCACAACAACAAGCCCTTCAAAGCCTTGTACCTGGCACATTATTACCATTCATACAACACATTAATAAACACAAAACATTATAGTCCTTTTACATCACCATCATTAAATAAAGGAAAACAGCATCAAAAGCAAGCATAATACTATCTTATTACATCATCTAAACGTAGAATTCATGCTAGGACACATAACAAACTACTGCTCCAGATGCAAGCCAACTATTTACGTAATACGTACCAAAGATAGAAATGGTTTTGATCAACTCTCAACCAGGATTACCAAAGCCATTAAAGTGGACTAAAAATGGACAGGACTGGTCCAGTAAAAGTTAAGTTTTGGTCAAATGGATATTTTGCCCACACTTAGCAAGAAGAAAATGTAAACAAGGTGAACTGAGGTTACCTCTTCGCTTGACCTCAACGGATGGCTCTGCCGTAGCCCGCCTCATCAGCTCAAGTGCTCCTTTGAAATTTTTATACTTCAACTCCATTTCAGCCCACTCACACCAGACACTAGCCAGATTATCCACAGTTTTGTAGTTCACCTGCACTGCCTTGTCAAATATGACCCGGGCATTGGCTATATCTTTGTGCTGCTCATACAGTTTGGCAAAAGCAACCCACAATGTATGAGGCTTTCCCACTGCCTTCATGGGATCAATTGTCCTCACCGCTTCCGTGTAAGTCAGTATCTGCTTGGTAGGATTCCCTTCAAAGAGCTTCACCCTCCGGTGCCACTGTTCTACATTATGAGGATTTTGACGCAAAAGCACACTGTTAGCCAATTCAGGCCTCCTCTCCATAAGGTAATCAAACCGAGCCAACCTCAAGTCTATGTCATTCTTGTCATTCAACCAAAACCCATGTAAAATCTTCCTCTCAAAATCCTCCTCCACCAATCTTCCTTTAAAACGAATATCCTCTTCATCCCCTTCCTCAACACCGTTCTCTTCACCCTCCTCCTCACCATCCTCTTCATCACTCAGCCTCATCTCCTCCATCTTGAAAGCAAGCATGCTCTCCTCAAACTGCGAGTAAGAATCAAATATAACACTAAAATCCCTGACAGTAATAACAGTAGACATGCCCTCCTCAAACACATCCCTGGCCTTCTCATGTAAGCCCCTCCTAATGTAATACTCAGCCAACGAAGTCCAAAGCCTACCCACCTCATCAGTGAACTTCCTAATCCCACCCCTAATGATAGCATCCACATTCAACCCAGACACCTCATTCGCATGGCGAGTGAGCAAATCACACAACTCCAACCAAAGCCGGTGCTTGGTCTTACCCTTAATCGAGTAAAACTGGTCATCATTGAGCACAGAAGCCAGCCTCTCAGAAGACTCTTGCCAGAGACTCGAATTAAGCAAAAACTCAATAAAATCCTCAATGTGAGAAGGATCATACTTCAAATACCTGCGATAAACCCGAAGAGAAGTCTCAATAGGAATACCTTTCTGGCTCACAAACACAAGATAGGGTTCCCAAATGCGGTCATGCTGGGTAACAGGGAGCGCGCATAGAGCCCTATCGAAGGTCCTGCGTGTGCGAGTGATCAATTTCTGATTCGTTAGGGTTTGCAGGTACATGATCCAAATTCGCGGCATTTTGTGCATCGTTACGAGGGCGCGCTCGAAGGTGTTGTTGAGCGTGTCGTACTGTGAGTGAATCACCGGAAGATTGCGAACGAGGTCGAGGCGCTCGCGGAGGTAGGCGTGCCACAACTTGTAGCTTCCAGGAAGCGCCTTGAGTGCCCGCTCGTAAATGACGAAGCGCTTCTTGAACGGAGCTTCCGAACGCGCAATCAGGTAGCGCCACCATAGCTTGAGGCTGAAAGGGTTTCGAAGCAACTCCTCTTCGTACAAAAGGTCGTCTTCTGATGGATACAAATCTTGCGCAATTACCATTTCCACAATCTCTGTAAAACCCTAACGCTGTGTGTGTGAGTAGAAAATCTGAGAAACCACACTCTCTTTCGACTTGAATGAATTTTGACGAAGGTTTGGAGGTGTTGGACTTGGTGTTCGCAGATACAGAGAGAGAGGGTTTGGGAATTCTCTGTTTCAACGTGCTTGATTTTCCCCTTCGAATTGTTTCGTTTTTTTGCTGTTTATTATCTCTGGGCTGGATCTCAACTAGCCTGAACAGAGGCTCAACCAATAAAAGCCCAAACTTGGTCAAATTACTTACTAGTAAGCTTTTAATTTCATTCTTTGATTCCTTTCAAAAAAAAATCATTCTTTAATTTTCGTTTTTCTTGATCTTTTAGATTTCTACAGCTTGATAAATTTATTTTTTTAGTTGATTCAATCTGTACTCTGTAATATAAATTTTTATTTTAATAATTAAAGTAAAAATATGATGAAAATGTTGTATTTTCTCCTCTGCCTCTTAAAGATTGAAGCTACAAATATAAAAACAAATTTTTTTTCTCTTTTTAATTCTCTATATTCTAGTGAAGGTGGGTTGTCGTGGTGAATAAACTATAGGAAAGGTTTTTTTTTAAAAAAAAGGCTTACAGAAATCACATAGGTGCCTTGATCCCATGTTAAGTTGGCACTTTCCAATCTATAAAAAGGTTGATCCCACTCAACCCTCAATATCATATATCACTCATTTATTGTTCTCCCCTTCTGAGTCATGGTTGGAAATATATGTTCAATTCGGGAAAAAAAAAAGTTTTTTTTTTAAATCAACATATGAGGGCTACGGTTTTAGTTCAAACTCGTTGTTGTAAAATGATTAATACATGATAATGATAATAGTGTATCTAAGAAAAAATACTTATATTTTTCTCTCAAATGTATAAATCCTTTATCTAATTAGATTTATTATATATTATTTGAGTGGAGTTATAAGATTGATTTTATGATTTAGAATAAGATTGAAAAGAGGAAGAATGAGAGATTGTGGGTTCAGATTTTTCCACTAATATTATAACAATTAACATTGACTAGTGGAAAAAAAAACATTACTTTAACTTCATTTTCCAAAGCATCAAATGATTGACAATATTAAGTATGTTATAAAATCAAGGTGGAAGATATGGTGGGAGATCTTAATAGGTGTGATGAACAACGATATTTACAAAGAAAAAAAAATGATGACTCATAATGTGACTTTTTGGATTGCACATTATTCATCTCTCAACATTACTTATTTTATACCCAAGAGTAAGTTAGGCAAATGGGCTTTGGCCCTCATGCCACCCACCAAACTCGCATAGTATATCAATCTTAATATTTTGAATCCATTTAAATTGCATACATTATGGTCCCTATGGGCTTTTTATATTCTAATATAACAAATATATTATACTAATAAATAAGGGTGTAAATAAAGTAAAAAAATATTTAAAATTTAAGTGTTTTATAAAATTCAATAACGGTGACTAGTGATATAATATTTTGATTTATCATAGAATTATATATTAAGTAAATATAATGTAAAAAATATTTTTTTGGTAGCTTAAGATGCAAATTATGTTACCATTTTGGACAAATATTTTTTTATTAAATAATTCATAGTTAGTTTTTAAAATGATTTAAAATTGATCAAATATTACATTTTTAAAAATTAAGTTTCTTTTTTAACTTTTCTGTCAAATGTGAGCCTGCTCGCTAAGTCTATGGAGTATGAGGATGGTGTGGGCTTAAAATCATGAGTTTGTTAAGAATGCAGACTTCATGGATTACGAACTTTGTGGGGTGAGTTTACCCACATACCCAACTCTACCTAAGGATCAATTTGAACCTTGAACCACTTAATCAAGAGATGTAATTGGTTATCACTTATATCAATTTTTATTGGTGCAAATATTATCAATTACAATCAAATTCAAATATTTTAAGCTTCATAATAACAGTTTAAAAAAAATGAGTATTTGTCATAGACTCTAAAAAGATTATTTTATTTTTAATACCCAAGTAACTTGTAGGCCAACCAATCTCTCACATTTTCAATCTAGTGGATCGGGCCATAAGTGGATTGGGCCATTTTTTGTTATTATTGGAAAAAGTTTTTTTTTTTAAAATCCAATCATGCACAACAACATAATGGGTTGGATTGGGTCATGGGATTGCAAGCCATTTTAATGACTCTAATTTATAGTCTTCAATACAAATGTTCATAATTGATTATAAATCAAGCTAGTCATAATTTTATGATTTTTTTTGTCACCATGATATTTGTGTAAAATATTCATTAATCTTGTCAATAACTAATTTTTTTTAACTAATTTGGTTGGATAATGTCTAGTAAAGTATGCTTTCTCAATCACAATTTTTTCTTTTACAAAATTCAAACATGAAAATTTGGCCAGAGAAACCGAATATAAATATATAATTGTACTTGAACCAGCACATGTTGAGATGCTTACAATGAGATCTGAATTCAACCTACCCAATACGCAACACGATTATTGGGCTGCAACCCATTATGGATATGAAATAGTGTTTCAAAGAAAATAAAAGCACATTCTTTTCTATAAAATCCAACAACTTTTGAGCCTAACCTTGTACTGCAGCTATGTGGGGAGCGAAAGTAAAAATACAACTAATGAAAAATATGATTCCTTAACCTATAAATATAATTGATTCTTTAATCTATTTTTAAAAATTATAATATTAATGGGTGTGAAAAAACCAATTCGAACCAGATTACATGAAAACAAAACCGCTACTGTTTAGATACGAACCATTTCAATAACCAAATTTTGCACACCCTAAATGATATAAACGGCTTTATTATGATAAATTTATGATGAAAATGTAACTAGTCATATAATAGGTATAAAAGCTAATGTTGTTTTTTTAGTATAAGTATAATTAATATAAAAAATATTTAGACAAAAAACAACAGACTCTTTTGTATGTGTAAGTTTAACTTAAGGATATTATAATAATTTAAGATTGAATTTTAAAATAATCAATTAATGTGGATAGAGATGAGGGAGAAGAGAGAAATAATTATTTTAAAATTAAATAATAAATTATTATAATATGTTAAAATTAAACTTACTAACACAAATGAATTTATTGATTTTTTCCAAATATTTATGATATTGATTACTAAAAATTTAAGTGAATTAAATCTTGGATAAAAAAACATGCATGAAAGGTGGTCCGTAAATGCTTAGAAAATAAAAGAATTATTCCAACAATTGATAATTGTTTGATCTATTTAAATCTCCACGGTAGAGTGAGTAATAAGTAATACCAGTAAATAAAAATTGGAAGAAAGAGAAGTTGTTTTCCACTGCTACACGTCGATGCCGTAAGCCGCAATAATAATATGTGCTCAGCCACACGCAACCCCTAATTCTCGTATCGCGTAATAATTGAACAGACCCATATATCCATCATTCATTCCAATGGCAATAAACATACGCATTTCCCTTCTCTCTCTGCAAATTGATTTTCATGCCTTCCTCAACTCCTTCATTTGCCCATGCTATGCCCCTCACCATGATTATGTCCCTTTCCATGTTTGGTTCCTTTATTTTCACCTTGAAACCCAACTTAGAGAAACCCACAACGCCAATCCCTGTACCGTGTTACTCCTGCTTTCTCTGACACAAATTTTTCATTTTTCCACATTTTCTTCTCTTCCGATGCCTGCAAAATTATGTTAGATCCATTTCCCTTCTGTTCCTCCTATACATAATAACTCACTCTCTTTTTAGTTTTAGTTTTGCTCTTCAGAACCTAACCTTTCTCTTTGCGCGTGTCCCGTCCTCTTCTCCAATCCTCCACTCTCACAAAGACAAGGCTAAAACAGTGTGTGTTAGTGTTCAGTTTCAGAGAGAAATGTACAACAACTTTGCTGCTGAGGCCATTCTGAAGGCCTATGTTGGAGATATATTAATATCTATCCCCACATGAGTATGTTACATGTATTAATTACTTTATCACATGATTTTGAAGGGGGTAACAAAAAATGAAGGAATGGATTGCAAGGTTGTCAAAGATGGATGCAGCTGATTAGTTGACACCACCACAACAGGCTCGGCAGCTTCATTTTCATCTTGACTCTTCTTACTGTTCCTTCATGGCAATGTTGGTGCATGATTGAGTGGGGTATGTTTGTAAATATATTTGCTTTCTGCTGCTTTTATTTATTTATACTTTATTTTATGTTTATTAATGTCGTGTTGGTAGGAGAGCATTTATCTATTTCTTGACAGCTTATAGAGTTTATTAATTTTCAATTTATTATAGCTTTTTGGTGCTAATCATTAAAGCTTTTACTTTACTTTATAGTTTATAGTATGGGCAAGGCTTGAGGTCTGGGTTTCTTTCCTTTAGTTGTAGTTGTAAGTTGTTTGTCTTTTTCTTCCCCTACTACTAATAGATCCCTAGATGGATTACACTACATTTAATTTTCAACATGTGACATGGGAAGATTAAGGATCTTTTAATAATTGACAGTAGCTTTTACTTTTAGGGTGAATATAACCGGAGCCTTTAATAACATTTTTAGGGAAAGTGGTAAAGTGTTAATTAACCATGGTTTAATTTGGAAATAAGGTTACCTCTTAATTATGCTACAAGTAGTAGCTAGTTATGCAATAACTGTCTTGATCATTATGGGAAAAATAAGCTAGAAAGATGTTCAGAGTAACTGATAATTCTTCAGCGTACTGTAGGCATGCGACATGATTTTCATTCTCAGCTCTTACTTTTCTCCGGTAATTTTATATGCAACAAGAAGCTGTACAAGATAATAAGCGAGGACGACTATACCCTGAACAAAAACATCACAATGAAAAGAATCCCCATGCATGTTTCGGGTAACACATTGTGATACCTTGTTTAATGGGCCTACTCTGATTTAAAATATTTGGTGTAATTTGTTTCTACTGGAATAACTAAAATAAAATAAAAACAAAATATAACAAAAAATATTAGGATTTTTCCTGTCTGCACACTTGGAAACTACTTAAGCATGTCTCAATTTAAAATTATATTCTTGACGGGTTTAGGATTGGGATCTCCAAATTAGACATTACTGTATTTTTGGATCAAGTTTGGATTACCTTTTTGGTATATATAGTATTCGAACATTATTATTTTAATAATTAGCTATGAAAAAACATTCTTCAGTTTTAATTTAAAACTTTAAACTTTGGGATTTAATTATGTGTAATGTTTGAATTTACAGATTTTTATAAAAATGATAACTGGATTCAAACTCATGTTAGCTGCACAAAATTGTGTGTTTACAATTTCGGCTGTATCAAAACATCAACTAGACGAAAGATCTTTCGCACCACCGTACGTGAGTTTTGGTTGGTCAAATGTAATCTGAGCAGCAAGTTTTGCTATTAAAAAAAATCAAGGGTCAGGATTGTTTGCATCTGTGCCTTTCGACTTCTTCTCTCGGTTAGAGCAGTTGATTCAGCAATTTCTAGTCTTCGTCTATCTATCTGGTGTTTCATCCATTTTAGGTTCTATCAATTTTTTAACCGGTAGCCTTCACGCAATCCTGACCCTTGATTTTTTTTAATAACGAGACTTATGACTCAGATTACATTTGGCCAACCTGAACTTGTGATTCCAAAACTCACGCACATGTGAAAGATCTCATTTTCGCACCATAGACCCGTCATCAAACTATTGAATCTTGTTCAACGTGCCAAGGATTTTATTTAGGATTTTTTTTTAAAAAAAACTGTGCGACTTTGCATTGGATAAGCTTTATTAATCATTCACTCTTCAACTAGTTATTATGATTTCTTAAAAAAAGTGGTTTTCTCTTTCCCATTTAATTTTCAGACCACCTTGATATAATTTCTCTCTTCTTATCAATAAAATAATAATTAATTAATACATATTCATCGCCTCTGAAAACTGTCCAATTTAAATATTCTATTGGAACCATTTTTTGGGTCATCACCGTGATATTCTCCGGCTGCAACAAAGCTTATGAAAATGAAAGTTCTCCTTCACAGCTTCACACATTCAAAAAAAATATGCCAAATAGCTTGGAAAAGTCAAAGCCACTTAGTGAAGATAATTTCCTCCGTAATATTGAGACTTCTTTATCAAAGGAAGTTTCAAAATAACTTGGTTAATAATCTTATATTTTAGTTAGAACGAGATAAAGACTATTTTGGAATGAAATAAGAGAGACAAAATCACTTTTTTTTCTTCAAGAAATCATAATAATTAGTTATTTGAAGCGTGAATAATTAATAAGGCTTATCTTATGTAAAGCTGCACAAGTTAAAAAAATTGTTTTATTTATCATATTAAATTGGTGGAAATATATTGTATGACATCAACATCCTACAAATGTACCAAGGAACACATAAAAAGTAGGGAAACATGCTATAGCCTTATATGTACAAAGATTGTGCAAGATGCACCATAAAAGAAAAAAAATCCATAAATAGTTCAACGTGTCTGAATTTTATTCTTTATTATAATAAAATAATACACTGTTTATAAATGTTATTTTAAATATTTATATGCTTAAATGTAGATAAAAGATAGGATAAATAGTTAATTTTGTCTCTCAATGTATAATTTGTTAACAAATGTGTTCGTGAAAGATAAAAATACAAAAAGTGCGATAAATATATCCGGCCGCTAACTTCCGTCTATCAACGTAATAAAATAACCTACGTGGCATAAAGAGACAAATTTTTCACTGAAATGATTGTCAACATGATTGGTGACGTGAATTGTCAACATAGAGACATATTTGTCATAATATTTTTTTGACCTTTCGTTTTTCCACTCTGCTGATAAATGTGTCCCTGAAAGATGAAAATGTAAAATTTAGTTTCCAAAAGTATAAAAAGTGCGACAAATATATTCGGACGTTAATAATGAATTGTATAGGAGAGAAGTTAGGAAAAAAAGATTAAAAAAACAATAAAGTACAACTTAAGATTTAAACTCTATACTTTGATTACCTATCTATTTATCCATCTATCAAATTGTTAATTAGTTTTTTAATTAATAAATATAACTACTTATTTTCCCAAATAAAATAAATTTCTTTAATTTTATGATATAAAAAATTGAGTTATCATTTTAAAAAATGAAAACCTTTTATTTCTTGAATTTTTTTCTTCAATTAATTATTAATTTTTATTACGTACTTTGTCACAGTATGTCAAATGAAATACAATAAGGTCGCTGTAGCCCATAAATCAGCAAGAGATACAACTCTACGTCCTATTTTTTTTTTTTTTGTGTTTTGTTTTGAAGTTATGTCTCTATTAGTTTGAGCATTATTGTATTTTTTTATTTAAATTTATTTGAGTTCTTTATTTGTTAGTAATTATTTTCATCATTTCATTCATATTATGTATAATAAGTGTTGTCTCGAGTGAAAACACATAAGGTTTATTAAAAAAATTCTTTTATATTTGAGGTATATATATACATTTTATTGATTAAGGAAAAAGACTTATAATTCCACTTTAACTTTATCTAGTTTAAATTTTGTAAGATATATTTTTAAAAAAAAATAGTTGATTAATTTTTTTAAAATAAATAAATTTGGTCCCGCAGCCAATTGTATTCTTTCTACTAGAAAACTCTCTAACGTATTGTTTTCAATCTAAATATGAAGGTACTTAAGTTGAAATTGAGATATAGAATAATTTTAAAGATTAAAAGTGAGAAATTTAGTAAAAATTTAATAAAATTATAAGATACAAGATAATTTTTTTTAATATCAAATATTAAGGTTTGACAAGGAAATCAATATAATAAAAATATATATATTAGAAGACAATTTAAAAAATACATGACATAAGTACTAAACGAGTAAGAGCACTAAATTACAAACCTATAATAATAATAATAATTAGTCACAATCTATTATTAACATCTGAATATATTTGTCACATTTTTATACTTTCGAAAACTAAATTTTGTATTTTTATCTTTCAGGAACATATTTGTCAGCGGGATGAGAAGACAAAAAATTAAAAAAATATTATGACAAATATGTCTCTATATGCTGGCAATCGTTGGCAATCATTTTAATGATAAATTTGTCCCTCCGTGTCACGTAGACTATTTTATTAATAACGATGGACCGAAGTTAACAGCCGAATATATTTATCGCACTTTTTATACTTTCAGAGAGTAAATTTTTATATTTTTTATCTTTAAAGAATACATTTATCAATAAATTATACATTGAGTTACAAAAGTGACTATTTACCTTAAAATAAAACTTGTAATACTTTATTATAGGTGTTGTAATATTTTATTCCGACGATACAGAATAGGATTTGTATCTTCCCATATTAGCAAGTAACACGACATGTTTAGTCACAGTCAAAGATAAAATTAAATGACTCCACATAAATAACCATGAGTGTTATTATAATTGTTTGATGTTTTCCTCTCTCATAGTATAACCAAATCTAATGTTTTTTCTACTGGTCAATCAATCCAATATCAAGTTCTTCTACTATTATTATCATAAACGGGCAAGACAAAATAAGAATATAAGACAAAAATGGAATCATTCCAAAGCGAGTCAACTTGCTATTACAACGTTGTCATTGTCATGTTTAGAACTGTTGTCTTGCTATTACAACTCTATGGGAATCCAAAATACTCAGAATAACTTGGTTCTGTGGCTTTTTCTTGGCTTCAAAAGGTCACCTGCATCAACAATTTCATACAAAGCACTTGAATGTTTCATGTTTCTGCATATGTTTCATGTTTCAGCGTGCGTGCATGGCCACATGCTAGTAGTACTACTTAGCTCTTGAACATTTCAGAATAATGCAAAATCTAATGTTGGGGTTGGAAATAATTAAACTCTTCAAGATACATATATTCTTCAATACAATAAGTGAGGTAAAAGTGATGTCAAGAGAGGAAACAGGAGCACAACAACAAGCACAATGCCAAGAAGAATGGCATAACAAGTCCACTTCCTAGAACTCTTTTGATACTCTCTGGCATCTTGAAGTTGCTCAGTGCCTCTCCTCACAAAAGAACTCGCACGTGCCACATGACTCTCTATGTTATTAAGTTGTTGACCCTGAGACTCAACAAGAGCTGCCATGTCCAAAAACACCTGATGCAGCTCAATCAAGTTCTTCTCTATCTCCTTAACAGCATCGTGTCTCTCTTGAATCTCCGATATGGTGTCCATTATCTGACCCCTCCCTTGTTCCTGAATCGCCCTCTGAAGAAAACTCTCACTTTCTCCACTTGATATCAAGTTCTCTATGGTGTCCTCATCAGCCTTTTCTCCTGTGATGGTGAAGTACCTTCGTTCCACGGTTTCCTTGTACTCATTCTGCATTCTTGCCCTCAACCCTTGAAAATCATCCATCAAGTCCTTCAGTTTCTTCCCTAAGCCACTAACCACCGAGGTTCGGGTTCGATCCGCTGAGGAACCTGGACCACACCCTGGAATGTTTCTGTTGGCTGCATTGGAACGTTCGAGAGATTCAAGCTTGCCCTTTATGAGTTTCACGCGTTTGAGAACCTGCTGAACATCTTGGTCCATTCTGGCTCGAAGATCCTTCATGGTTTTAGCATTGTGAACGATTTTGCTTTCTTCATTAGACTCTTGCAGTTTTCTATACAACTTCTCAACTAGTCTCATGTCTTCTTTCACATTCTCCACCTCGTCGAAGAACTTATCGAGGTTGACACTTTCCTTCCCAGCTTCCACATCATCAATGTGGGACTGTTCTTTCAGGTCACTGTATTTCTTGAAGGAGCTTGAGAATAGGTCGTTCATCTTGATGAACAGTGACTAACACTTCTTTTTTTTCTTGTTGGTTTATTTTTTGTGTTAATTGATTTTATTTTTTTTGTTGATCAAACTTGTAGCAGAAAGATCGTAAGGGCACAGATGGTTTGATTTGATGTAACACAATGCTTTGTGCTTTGTGTTAATTCTGTCACATCTGGATTGTCTGTGTCCTTTTTCGTCCTCCTTATGGATTATGATCAATTTTACTAACAGGGAGGAAGCCGAAGGTGACAAAAGGCAAAAGGAACCGATTGTCACCAACAAAAGGCTTTGAGGGCAAAAAAGTCCTCCTTTTTTCAAGTAGTGGAGGTATTAGAGGTGCATGGTTAATGTCAAATGAGGACCAGCCAAGTTAACTTGATACTAATCATAGAAGGACGTTTAGAAATTGGATGTACCAAAGTTTACTCGTCCCATATTTTTAACAAGTGGCAATGCGATTTTTTCTGCTCACCTCTTTTTCTGTCCCCTCAGCCATTTTGGTATTTTGTGTTTTTGGGTATTCTTAGCTGAAATCTCACTATTCGAATAGATGTTCACACGATAAATATATTAGAGACTGCAGGAAACTTGCATTGCCGAGTCATTTCATCCACATATTCTATTTATTTTTAACAGTAAGTAATGGAACTAGCATTTAACTTTAGAGAACAAAGTAAATTTTATGAATGTGGATGATTAATTAATTAATTATTGCATTTCTGACAAGCATTTATTAATATTTTCTTGTAAAGTATTAAAAATTAAATATTTAAGGTTAATGAAAAGAAATTATTTACCAGATAAACGTTTTTAGTTATTTTTCATCTCTTATAATATTACAAACACAAAATTTTAATTTATTTTTTTATTTAAAAATCATTGCTCTTAGCGATAAAGATATCGTCTGTAAGTGACTTTTAGCCGCAGATTGATCATATATTCATATCCAAACAAAGTCATTTAAATTTGCCGAACATAAGTTTAAGGGCAGATTATTCAATCCAAAAAGGGTCATGTAAGATGACGACAACTACGATTTTAACAGAGGCTATAAATAATTACACGGGTAGATTTGTACCGAGTGCAATAACAATGGACGAGTGCACTTCCCCCCTTAAAACAGCCAATATTTCTCTGCCATCATTGATTGTATACAGCATAGGTTGCTTGCTGAAAACGGGTGAAAGTGTGCCTCCAAATTTCCAATAAAGAGAAACAGCGAACAGAACTAGCAGTTACTAGAAAGTATAAACATCTTACAGGCTAAGAATAAATTGGGAGAACAAATTAGGCATAGTTACATTTTCAACGTTGTTGAAATCAGGTGGCACGGTGAGCTCTCAAAGAAACTAAACAGCTTCAACCTACTACCCATTCAGCTGCATTTCATAGTTTTCCTACACAAACCACTATGATGCCCACTTATATTACCGGAATATATTGGTTTCTCACCATTTTTTCCTACTCCTCTTTATGTACAAACAAGAAAAAGCAAGAAGCCGAAGTGGATAAAATGTACAGCAAAATCTTTCCCCACTTCAATATAGCTTTGCAAGAACGTATCAATTATGGCTAGCGCCAATATGATTTTCACACATTCATAGGCAAAGATTGGGCATGTTCCTTATCAGTATTATGACTACTACTGCCATGGGCAACACCATTGCTAAGTTTATCTTCCCTCATTGCATCTCCTACCAGCTGTGACTGACTGCCTGATGAATCTCCAGTACCAGAGTTCACAGTCTGCTGTTTGAGATATCGCTCAGTAGCATCATGGAGCAACTTCATCATGCCGCCAGAATCCGAACCAGGTGATAATTCTTCTTCTCGCTCTGGTTGGATATTGAGGTCAATTTTGCCTTTGAACGGCGAAGCAGATGATTTTATTCGGCTAGGATCATCATCAGAACCATCATTACCCTCTTTGTTCTGGTTTGGGCTACTATCACCTGTGTTACTACAGGGCAAGGAATCTTCATCAAGCAAAATTTCAGATGAAGGTAATGGTAGAGGATGTTGTTGCTGTTGCTTTTTACGAGTTGTCTCTGCTTCTTTTTCTGATTGTTTCTTCTCACGCCGTAACATAAGGGTACGGAATCGTCGCTTCACTGTTAAGCATACATTACATGTGCATGTCTGCTTATGCTTGGGGCCCTTTCCACTGGGAGGCTGAATGCAAACAATGCAAGAGCAGCCAGGTCTATGGCGTGGATGCTTAGTTGTGGCCTGGGCGGATGCTGGGAGTGCCTCACCCTCTCCCAGGATAGCTAGATTTGCAAGGGTGTCAAGTCCCTCCAAAGCTTCAGCATTATCGGGATCCTGTTTGGTGGCCTTCATTTTCTTGGGAACAGCTGCCAAACAAATGCATTTAACAACATAGTTTTCATACCCTAATGGCTAATGTTGCAATTTGTTATATTAAAGATTTCAAGTGAAGCAATCAAACAATTCAAACCTGAATTACAAGGAGGTAGCAAATTCTCAAGTTGCTCTGCTGTCAGCTCTTGCGCAGCTGAACAAGAAAATCTGGCAGCATAGAGAATTCAATAAAAATAATGCACTAATATATTGGTTACATACTAACATAGGTTTATAAAGTTTGAGCAAATGATTCTGTGGAACAGTCTTGTTAGATTTATAAATTAATCACGTGCCTTGAACACATAAACATGAGCTAAGTTGAGGGTTACTTGAGTCCAAAATAAAGCAAGACATGCATTTATATACTGCAACTCTATTATGAAAGGAAAATCATATGTACATGTTATCTAGATGTATAATGTATCTAAGGTTCAGAAAGACACCCTCCTCTTGAACATCACGGATGACTTTTGGTCCATACTAATTGTTTAAATATGAAATACATTCTTATTCACTCAGGAAAGCTTAATAATTTCAACTGTGTATTTGCCACTCAAAAGGGAGTGGAAAGGAAGAAGCTAAGGATAACATAGGAGACCAAAAATGCCAATGAGAATTTAAGAGAATCGATCAATCTTGTTACCTTTCTGGATCCCATGAATTATCAGAACACGTCCATTTTGATGGAAGAAGCGCACTTGCTGGCAATTTGCGCCACTTGAAACAATCTTCACATTGAGCCCACTGGATCTTTTCACTGGCACAAATAAAGATCATTGCTGGCAATTAATTTACATATATAATTTAATTAAAAAATATCACCCAGTCTGAATGAGAAATTAATGTATTTCTTGGGAACTTAGTGATAAGACATGCACAACAATAAAAATATATATATAACATCCCTCAGAAAGCACAGAAACAGTCAAAAGCCAATGCTTGTCTCGAGGTGAGAGCAACCACATGAAATCAAATCCCATATATCATCATCATAATTAAAAATTATCCTAGGTTTCCCACTAGCAATGCTATGCATACAACAGAAATTCATTCCACATTCTCTGAGAAAAACTATATGTGTGTGTGTGTGTGTCTGCGTGACTGTAAAAGATATGTGAACAAATACGAAAAGAAAATTTAAAAACAACCAAGAAAAAAAACAAAGTGATCAAAATCTAATTAAGGATAAGTGATTTACCCCACACTATCACTGGTAAAAATTGTTGGCTTCCCAAGCACTGGAGCTTCCTGTAAAAGCATTCTCAGCATGAAGGTTTCCACAATGCATAATAATTCCCAGAACTCTTTCAATCAAATAAAGCACCAAGAAAGATGACAACAAAGGCAGACAGTAAAATTCCAATCCAACATTGGATGTACAACTCTAGAGACTGTGACTTCAGCATTTTAAACCAGAGACGTGTTTTAGTTTAAGGGCTGGATGATGAGGAAGAACAAAGGTATCAGAATTAGAAGATTTAACATACACAATACTCAACTAAGACCAGTTCAGGATCATTAGTCTCCCTTCCCTTTCTTGTCTGCTCAGCCAGTATGACTAGTGAACTTCAGTATTTCTACTCACAAATCTTATAATATATTGGATTGACTATAGGTTTCAACTAAGATTACACAGTGGATTAATTATATGGCCTGCATCATGGACACATCAGAACTGTTATTTGGTTAGTTTTATGTGACTATAAGATATAAAGAATTACTTTTCAAAGATGAAAATGTGTTATCGTTTTTTTAATTGGAAATCACATTAAGAAAGAAAGTTTGAATGAAAGGTTTAGGTCATTACTTTACTAAAAGTATAATAACATCAGCAATCCATAACCCTTTCTGATATGAAGCAAGAATACAGGTACCTCATATTCCTCAAATTCAAAACCTTCAATCACCACAATACTTGGAATGTGGCTAGGAGGGGGTCGGAGCAGACCTTGAGCTTCTTGCCATGTAATCTTCAGCTCTATTAAATCCTCATTTTCAATTCTTAGACGTTTACTCTTTGAGCTCAATATGTTGCTCTTTCTTTTTCTAGAGATTAATGATTTGCTCCCCAGTGCTTCTTTTGCTATGTATCCTGACTTATCAACTTTAGACCATGAATTAGGATCTGCCAATTCAACCTAAACGACAGATGAAAAATGCAGCCATGAGAATAACTTAAGTGACAAACATTAGCAATTACAATGCAGTTAGCTATTTGATACTAACTTCACCATGTGCAGAAAATCCATTTCCAGTCTTGGTCTCATTGTCCTGCAAAAAGCAAAATATGCACATAGCATATGTAAACTTTCAGTATACAAGTTCAGATTTTCACCAAACTATATAAATATATATAGGATTTGCTAAAAAAACAAAATATGCAAACAAAAATAGCAAATTATTTATTAAATTGATAAATTGTCCTTTATTAGAAAATACCCACAACTATAAGTCCAAACAATCAGACAATATACAAAATTGAAGTCCAATCATACAATAGGGCATGATAGAAACTTCAGACTGTACCCAAAAAATCTTAATTAAGGCAAGTGCTGAATTTGTGCGTAAGTCTCCTAACTAATTAAACATGTATAATTATCCATACAAGCATCCAGCTAATGATAGACCTATACAGACAAAGCTTCAATCAATTTATATTAAAACATACAAGTACACCTCAGAAAATTATACATTACCTGATCAGATGGCATGACACTTGAAGCCTTTCTAAATCCCATAACCAACCTTCCCTCTGGCTCCAACCGGCTAAATGTTACTGAGAAAAACAATTCAGGTCAGCCAAAAAACTAGAACTCAATTAACAAATCAAATGGTTTTGCAGGGGGGAGTCATAAGCACAGAAGGCAAAAGGATTCAACATGGATTATGAGGCAAATCTTGGAGCATAATAATCTAGAAGTCCAGCTTTACAAGGCCATTTTTTCACGGAAGAAATTTTAGAAAACCAAAAATCCTTTGAATTGAATAAAATAGCATCAAGGTCAGTTGTGCAAGAATTCCGAAGTAGACAGGGCTGTTGGAAAATATTAAGAATATCTTTAGATTGTCTCTTGGTTGTTTCCTTACTTAGGGACTGTTTTTGCACCTTTTTTTCCAAAGAGAAAACTATTTTCAATCAAAAGATATGATCATAAAAAATAATTATGCAAGTTTTTTGGGGAAAAGAACAAAAAAATCTCAAAAGAGAAAAACGGTTTCACTACTTTTCTCATAAGTTAAAACATTGTTTGCCATCTTTATCTCTTTTTCTTCTTTCCCAACACTAAACCTATAATTCTTAGCAAGGGCAATAAAGAGCATTCATGCAAATCTGACTAATGAGGCTAGTTTCACTTAACAGGAAGTAAATAAGAAGAATACTCCTATATATTCCGATACATGAATCACCTTCATGACAACGTCTTACCAGTATCACCAGCCTGCAACTGCATGGACTGTATGCATGGAGTGACACCCTCTAAAACATACATTCTGCTGTTATTGTTTGGCCAGAAGCGAAATTGAAATATCCATTCCTTGCCTTTTGCATCAAGGATTTTAAGAGGCAATCCTTCAGGCTGAGAAATTGGTGGGAAGTAGGTCTGTCTCATGGAGCAGAAAATAATATTATATAACAATTGATTGAATATTCATGAAAATAATAAGAGAATGTATATTAATTAATTTACGTTACAAATAAGGAGAATATTATTATTAGATCATATGAACTTACTAATTACCACAAAAACTAGTTCCTCATTGGACAGTGTATATTAATTAATTTATGTTAAAAATAAGGAGTCTATCAAACACAATTACAGGGCAAAACAAGAGAATTATGGTATGCAGGCATCACATAAGGCCAGGAGTCAATTGTTAATTATTATAAATTTTAAATTCAGTTTACTATGAACATAAAGCATCCACAGAACTTATACTCAAACCAAAAATACTATCCCCCAAGTAGCTTGAAGAATCTCAAGACCAACCTCAGCACACTTCTTGGGTAGCACTAAACGCCCAATTCGCCCAGCATCACTAGCACTCAAAGTTTTCTGAAACAAGGGAGTAATTACAGAATTTGAACTGGGATAAAGTTAAGGTATTGTAGCTTCCAGTATGGCATTAGACATAATTGGAAAACGAAGTGCAATAAAATAGTTATATATAAACCAACACTACAATCATTTGATTTGAAGGATACTCTATAGAAATTTGCTGTAGCTCCAGATCTGTACACCTTGGCCAGTACCGTGGCAATAACTGGTTTCTTCCTCGGGAATCTGCTCGAGGCCGCCCATTGCGAATCTGAGCCTCACCTGATGAATCAGGTGCTAAATGCATAGTGCCATTAAATTGCTTTCCTGGAGGTGGTGGAGTTTGTTGTGGATGACTTCCAGTTACCCCAAGTTGACCATTTCTTTCATTTTGGCATGAATTAGGCACAGCCAAACCAAATGGTTGAGGAGATGACTCTTCCTTCAGAGAAGAAGGCTGTTGACACATATTTAAACATGAACTTGATTTGTCCTCATTCCTCATTCCTGCAATATAATGAAGATTCATGTTATCAAGGGAAGACTTCCTAAACCAGAATATCAGAAAAGGTAGAAAGTTCAGAGAATGTCAAAGCCTGCATTACCATTCATAAGCATCATCTCCCGTGAGCCAAGCTTGACGTTCCAATTAACTGGTATTCCAGACAAGTCCTCATTTTTCTTTTCCAAGGCTGAGGCAGGTAACCTTTCATTGCAATACATTTTGTCAAAGCTATTGGATAACTCAACTAAAGAAGGCACTTCTGGGATCAGGTCAGATGAAGAAGCAGAATTGAACAGACTGGGTGCTTGCTTCCATGGTACAGGACCTGATCCAGCTAGCTGACTCCAACCTTTGGCAGATAGGTCTCTAAGTCGATCAGATAAACGATTTTGAAGGGAAAAGGACTGTGGCCATGGCAGGTTAGATGGCTGAGATACAGATAACAGAATAGAGTTACGATGCCAAAATTGTTTTATCCAATTATCAAAACAGGTAAATGGTGAGATTGTCCAAGCATCATGTCAGGACTATCAATTGCAGCTTAATTACTAGATATGGAGTTCAAGATTTAAAGGTATAAACCAAAAGTGACGAAAGGGCATTTGCAACTAAGGGAAACAATAGACACTTACCAAAATAATACTTTTGCGGGCACATGCATAACATTCAATTCCTCCAGGATCCAACAACATAAAAGCATGACTTGAAACAATACACCCACAATGAATCCGCTGCAAAGAATGATTAATCATCAGTTAAAACTACATAATTCTAACTAGATTCCGGAACATATATCAAACCCTTTGCACCAAACATAGTAAGTTAGTAACAGTAACATTAATAAAGTATTCAAGCAACATTAATCATCAGTTAAAACTACATAATTCAAACTCAGCTTTGGGAACTATGTAAATTTCTTTGCAGCAAACATAGTAACAGTAATGTTAATAAAGCATTTCAAACAACCATAAAAAGATTTGCCTCACCTTTAGACAAGTCTCACAACTCCTCCAACCAGAAGCATTTGAGTGAAAAATCTCACAGAACCTTCCTTCTTCAAAAGCAGAGCTAAGTATCACAGAACAACGGAATTTTACAAAAGGAATAGCACATATGCATCATGCAAGAAAACAATATCAAAACACATATGATGAGCAACAGGCATGATTATTTACATATGGCCAATTAAATTCTTGATCAAGACATTTGTTATCAAGTACAGTGAAAACAAATGTTTATGCAATCAAAAAGCTCAACCTCTGTTATTGAACCTATTAAAACCTCTTATGCCAGAAAGAACAAAATTCTTTGGACCAGATAACACATTAGATCCTTTATGTCGTCCATTCAGTTTGTACATAATCCAACCATAGGCATAAATATATAAATAATTTAGAGAATCACATTGACTGAAGATAATATGGGATGAACAAGGCAGAATTTGATTTGAGGTGAGCATTCAGACAGAATAGTTTACTCAGATTAACTAAACAAACAACTTCTTTCAGATGAATATCGAAAACAATATATCAGAGTCATCATAACGAGAAGAAGAAAATGTAGAACTCAAACTAAGCATTTGAAAAATACATACGAATTGAAAAGAGATATCTTCATTTAAAGAAAAAATGGCTTCAAAAACCATCACTAGAAAAAAAAAACAAAGAATAACCTCCATTGCTTAACATCTACTGAAGCAACAGAAAAAACAGCAGTCATGACTCCAGTAAGGAGATCCATAACTAGTGAAGCAAAAAGGAATCATCCATTTAATACTTAATAGTAAACTTTAGTTTAATTAGGCCAATCCTAGTATCACTCAATGTTATTCCTGATTCCTATGGTGAGGGCTTATTTTTAAAATAAAATGTTGCCCAAAAACACAGTAGTTCCTTTAGTTTCCCTCCCCCTCTTCAGAAGAGATAATTTCTTCATGCTAAAATGTAGTTATTAATTGCTTACCGAATAAGGCTACAGCAAATAGCACATTGCATAGTGCTTTTGCATTAACGTAAATACTTTTGGTATATTTAATATAATTCAAAATGGCAATAACATATAAGTAAACTACTACTCCCTTTGTTCCATATTATAGGACGTTTAAGATTTTAGCACAGGAATTAAGGAATGCAATTAATTTGTAGAATTTCATAAAAAATATTAGGTAACTTCCTAATATACCATTTATTCCTCTAATTAATTACTCATTTACTCTTACTATACACCACTCCCACTATGTATTGATTAAGGATAAAAAGTATTTAATGCAGCATTGGTTTTGTAAAATGACATCTATTTTGGAGCAATTTTTTTCTCTCTAAAACGTCATAATCTGGAATGAAGGGAGTAATGCATATGAAAACTAAACTCACATACAACTCCAAAATAACCAAAATCTAAATGATTAACCATAAAACATAACATTAAACATTTTAAATAATATAATTATCATTCCTCAAAAAAATTGTAACTTTCAAATTTTCAATGTTGAAGGAGTTCAAAGTCTTGGTATAGACCTTCATTGACTACAACAACCCACCATTTCCCTGCTAGGTACAATTGGTCACATGGAACAATCATCATCACTATTGAGCTCTACAAAAACCAAATTTTCACTAAAACAATTTAAAGCAAGATACTTTTTAAAAGTTTCTCTTCTCAAGATTTCTTAGGTCCTCCTCTACCTCTTTTAATCATACTACCCTTCGTTTGATCCACTTTCTCATTGGAGCCTCCAGTGGTCTCCTTATCACGTGACCAAATCACCTAAGTCAAGTTTCCATTATCATCTACTCCAATAGTCAAAACTCTCTCCCCAGGCATCTCCATTCCTAATCTTAAATTTTCTTGAAAGTTGACTTCAGCATTCTCGTCTCCACTATACTTTTGTTTTGCCCTTGAAGACCACTCTTGTCCCTACATTTACTAATGCTGGTCTTATGATAGGGGCTTAGGTATTATGGGATGGCAAAGTCCCACATTGAATAGTATGAGATGCTCTGTGGAGTATTTCATTATTCGGTTCTTTCCCCTTAACAGCTAGTTACTAAGGGATGGTTCTTTCCCCTTAAGTGCTTGGGTGCTTATCATCTTATAGCCATCCACTAAAATTTTCCTTTGAATTTGATAGGCACTATTAGATCAGAGATACAGAAGTTGCCAGAGAAATCAGGCCACAAACTCAGAGATGGCCAATCCTTTTTATTTAGATAATAAGTGGTGCATGGGCTAGGGAAAAGAATGGGGTTTTTAAGTTAAACCGTGATCAGAAATTTAATAAAGAGGTCAGGGACTGTTAAAATAGTGCATATGGGTAACATAGCAAGCGAAATACCAGCACTGAGTAACTTTTCACAGTACAGTTGGGTAGCACGAAGACCAGTTGCATGTGCCATATCTCAGTATTAATTAATAACTATGCCACCAATGCCCACGCTCAAACAAATATACTAAGTTATGGATCCACAACCACATAACTTGAGAAGCACCAACCCCGTCTCTATGCTTAACTTGTTCCAAATTGAAACGCTACATAATTAGAAAAGCGGTGTGTGGAACCCATAAGTTTAATTCAAAACCACCATAAGTGTATTTCTTTTTTTAGAAGAGACCATAAGTTTATTTCTTATCGTTAAAAAAAAAATAATTCAAAGCACAAACCTAATACTCTCTAGAAAGTTTTTTTCTTTTTTCCTCAAAACAACATACATAAGGTCTAAAGCAATAAACTTAATCCAAATTTGCAGGAGGAATGCCCAAACCTAGAAACCTCAGCCAACTAATAATCCCAATCTCTTAAACTAACTGCCACGTGTAGCTAGCTCCAAAATCCAAAATTAAAAAAAAAAAACAGAAACATGGAAATAAAAAAAATTAATTTAAAAAAATTACAGTTTTGTTTTCAAAAAAAAAAAAATCAACAGAAGAGTGTGAGTCAACAAAACAGTGAAAAGTTATTAATTTACTAACCCGCATCGATCACAAAGCTCTGCTAGTTCTCCGCTGCGGAGTCTCCACCCTTTCTTAGGTCTTTCGGACTTCAATTCTTTGCAGTCAGAATTGAAGCATAGCTTGGAGGACGAAGACGAAGCCGAAGCCATGGCGACTCCGAACCCCAACCGAATCCACAACCGCAACGGTTGGTGCGGCCTGATCTGCAATTAGAGAGAGAAAACGAGAAGGGTTTTAGAGAGAGAAAGTAAGGGCGTGCGTAAGTAGTAGTGAGTGTTTTTTAAGTTAAGTGAGAGAAACAAAAAAACGGGGTTTTTAAAACTAGTTGTTGTTGTTGTTATACCACTACTGTTCATTCGGCGTCGTCGTTTCTCTCTCCCTCCCTTTCATACTAACTTTTCTCTCTCTCTCTTCTTCCTCCAGGGACAAAATGGGAAAATTTCACATCATCATTAGTATAACTCTCTTGCACCCTCTTTTTCTAATTCAAACCTAATGAGATTCACATTAATGTAAAATTTTATTCAATACTATAAATTAAGATTATGTTAGAAAAAAAGCGTTATTAATTTATTTTTCTTCTTATTGTTATCATCTCATGTCAAAAAAAAAAAAAAACAAGGAAACTTTTAAAACACACTACGCCACCAGTCTCTTCTTGACGTGGTTTAGCCCTTGCCCGTTTTCATATTAAAAGAAGACATCGTAAGAAAACAAACACGATGGATTGATTTAATAAAATAATAAAATTTGAAAGTTATTTAAAAGTTACGTAATACTATTATTTTAAAATACTAGCAGTAGTACCACATAACTTTATGTTCTAGTTATTTATTTATCGATCATTTCTATAAAATTAATTAGCTTGAATAACATACTGTAACATGTTTCCGTAATCCAAGAGTGTAAAAGTAGAAACGCACATGGCAAATCGTGATAATATCTTACAAACTATAAACAGTAAAACTCCAATTTGAGGGTGTAAAATTTGGTGAAGTGGTTCTACAAAAAGGTTGGAAAATTGAGACGGAAAAACACGACAAGGGCAGATCGGTAAATAGAGGGGGGGTTTGACTGGTGCCGGACGCGTGGGAATGAGGATGATAATGGGAGCACGTGAAAGGAATGGAAGGGGCGAGTGGATTAGTAATGTTTTGACGCGCTGAGGTGAGAGTGGGAATTGTTAAGGTAGAATAGCCAATTATCTTGCATGGCCCGCGAGCTCACGCTACGAAATCACGTAATTGATAATTCGCAACTCCCAATACCTACTTCTATGGCCTTTAATGAACGCAGCTTCTAGCAACACGCGCTTCTTGTTTTTTTCTTCAAGTTTTGACGTGATGTTTCGAATAACGTTGATCAAATGAATTTCCATGTTACAGTTGAAATATTTTTAAAATATATATTCTAGTTTAAATTTATAAAATTAAGATTAAAAAAATCTCTTGGTCACTTTTAAGTGGTTATGTAACCATTAATTAATTATTTTTTAATCTTCACTATCTCTCTATATCTGCACATATAATTCAGATTTTTATGTACCTTGAAATTAAGTTTTCATTCTTCGAGACTTTTATTGTTCTGTTACTATTGCTGCGGAACTTAAGTCAATATTAATGCAGCGGCGTGGAGATAATGTCCAAAAATTAAATAGAATCATAGTCAAAACACGACTGGCTCTTGTATGTTAATTAATATCGGAATAATACACACAAAGATTTACCAAATTACATAAAACATTTTTTTATTCATATAACATTCCCACGTCATATTCAATCAATTAAAATAAACTCCTTTATTATTACATATAGTAGTATTATTAGGGATAAAAACTTCTAAAGCCTTAAAAATGAATTTTATAATAATTTATATATATATATATATATATATATCACAACACAATAACAACATTCTATTATTTTCTTTTAACTTCAACTTATCATAAATAAAATTCAATACGAAACACATATATATCTATAATTAGCTAGTATTTCATTTATTTGTTTTACTATTTTTTAGATATAATTTAAAAGTTTGGAAACAATATCTTATTATTAACAGTGGAAACAAGTAATTTTTTAAATGTTATAAAAAAAGTTTACTGAAATATACATCTTAAGTTTTTTCAAAGAGTTTTAATCAACGACATCATATTATTTTTAATTTTATTAATGTGAATTATCATTTTTCTATGCTTCTAAATAAGTAGGCAATTAGAGTGGGGAAGATTATTTATTTGATTTTCTTGTATATAAGTTTTTACTGTATTCATGAATGTGAAGTTAATTATCATCATTTATTATTGTATATTACATTAGAATGTGTTCATTTGAGAATATTTTTCCTTAATTGATATCAAAAAAATCAAATGTATTAGATTTTGAATTAAAATTAACTTATTTCAATAAATTAAGTTTGGAGATTAATTAGCTACCTTCGAATTAAAGATACTTATGATTGAAGTGTTCCGAGAATTCATGTATGCAAACAACTATGCAAGAACAAGTATTTCTGCAGCAATGGATCTTCCAACTAAATACATGCATTCATCAGGTTGAAAATGACAAGGCCAACAACCAATTTGACGGGTGTAGGAAAATTCTATAGTCATCCTTACTTATCGTTGGATCGAGATATATGAACCAGGACAAGAAACAAATTGATTTTTCGTCCTGAAGTATGATAAACACTATAGTGAGAGATAGGCACACGTTGTTTGGCACAAAAGTGATTAACAAACCAATCTCGACCACATCTATCTAAGCATCTATGATCCATGTATAGCAACAATGTTGTTTTCCTAGTTGGTTGTTTTCCTAGTTGGTTGTTTCTTCCCAAAAAGCAACACGTTTTCTTTTTATTATTGCCAACAATTGATTAATAATTCAAGGCTAATTCAAATATGTTCGAAATATAAGTTACAAAGGTACTTATATATCTGTTATCTAAAAAAAAAAAGCACTTATATATCGTCCACAAACAATTAATGTGCTCATGTCGATAGTAAAATTTGAATCAAAATTCTTGTGCAATATGAATTTGATCTTTTATCAATTTGGCTAACCTTTATTGGCAATAAAAATAAAAAATAAAAAATTATTTTCTAAATGTAAAAATTTATACAATATTATTGACAATAACGGTCATAGTTGTTATCGCCAAAAATAATTCGAGGATTATCAAGTACAATAATTAAAGTTGCATTGGCCGAGGGATCAAATTAACTTAATTTCAGAAATAAAATAATTAAGAGACCAGGCCAAAATTACACGTAGTCCAAACTAAGAGATCAAAATTGTAATTATATCTCCTTTTCATTTGCCTTTCAATTTCGTTTGGATTTTTTTTTCATTCCACTAATCAAGCATTACCGTGACGTTCAATTCACTACTTTTATTATGACACTTTGTTACACAGCACATGCTACCTATGATACAAATCCTTTGACTTCAAGTGCTGGAAATTAATAACAAAAGTGAACATAGCAGCAAAATAAAGCGTGAGAGGTTGCCTTTGTCTTGCCGCCCCAACACATCTGCCAAGAAGCAACATCGATTTGATTCACATGAAGGAACAAATCTGTGATCTAAATGCCATTACTCGTAGCATAGAACTAATCGGCAAAAAGAAAGGGAAAAAAAAATAGTAGAAGGAACGAGACAAGAACTTAACTACATAAGTGAAAGTTAGAAGCATAGAGCACATAATAAGGAAATATTCTTGTCATTACCGCGATACATTGCTAGGTAAGGAAGGACAAAACAAGACAAAGATTTCAGCTATAAGCTATATTATCTATATCGGCTGATATTTATATGTTCCATAAAACTAGTTAGAAAGTTATTTAATAGTTAAAAGTTAAAAAATTAACGTATTAAATTATAAGTGTTTGATAAAATTAACGTTGAAATAGTTATGATAGAAAAATAATAAAATCATGTTTTATTTAAAAAAATAACAAGAAAAATGAATAAATATATCATGGATAAAAATGAAAAAAAATGTAAAAAATTAGAAACTAACATTTTAAAAAATATTACTTAAGTGACATTTAAAAAATGTTAAAAAATATTAAAAAGATATTGTTTAATTATAAAATAATCAAATGAATTTTTTAATTAATAAAAAAGTTTAAAATTAATTGAAATGTTTCGCTCCAATGTTATTAGAATTATGCTACTTTATATACTATCTTTAATTATCCAATCTTTTATATTCATAGTTCTTAGTTGCGTAAAAATATGAGCTTTTAACCATTATTACCTTTTGTTATTTATAATTCGTTCATAACTCTACGTGTCTACGTAGGCAAACTAATTGTCACTATATATATATATATATATATATATATATGACTTTGATAATGACCCTTATCATGAAATGTTTGATATTAGTGTTATTTTTAGTTTATAATTGTTTTATTTTAATATATTGAATTTTAAAAATTTAATTCATTTTGAAATATATAATTTTGTTTATTTTTCAATTTTCCGTTAGAAACGTTAATGTTTTGTTAATTTTTAAATTTTAAAAAATGTCTAACGATACCTTTCAAAAACATAAATGACCAAAATAAAAATTTTAAAACTTAATAGACTAAAATGAAACAGTGTGAAACATAATGGACCAAAAGTAATATTAACTCTTTGAAAATAATTAATTTTATACCGTGACAGTTAAAAATTGTTACTATCTTTATTATTATTTTTAAAAAATATACAACTAAAGAAATCACCATCTCTTCTAGACTTGAAATGGTAAAAAATGCAACACCACATAGATTGAACGATATCAACACATAATTTCGCTAGAACCACCAAAATTTTTCATACAACTATATTATTGGAAACAAAAGCAGGGGAGATCGATGCAGGAGTTGTCTTCAACGAAAGACAAAAGCATGATCCTAACTTGCCAATTAACCCATATCTAAATGAGAAAGTCACAATGTGACTCTTTGTGAGGTCTGTGAGCAAAAACCTCTACTGTCACGCATGGTTGGGCCGAGCAAGTAGAGTATTTCTCATCCAACATCTACAAACAGGTCAAGCAAAGATGAGCAATGTAAAGAGGGGGTGAAGGGTATGCTTCATTGGAAGATGATTCTAACTGGCCCGACTGGTCAATCCTCATCCACAACCGGGTGTTGCAGATCTTCTTCTTTGCATTCGTCAACATGTTATTGTTGGTGATGGCGATGGCAATGAGACAATTGTTGTTGTTAGGTGAGGCAGCAATTTCAGTCATGTAGGTTGGTTGTGGCAGAAATAAAAGCAGGGGTAGGGCAACAATTTTTTTGGGTCGATGACAAGAGGCGAAACAATAGAAAAAAATGACCGTTACCCATTGTAATTGAGAATAATTGGTGAATGTAATTATTATCCATTGTAATTGAGAATAGTGTAATTATTATCATTATTAAATGATCAAATTAAATAATAATAATAATGTGAGAGTAAAAGTTGTTGTTGTTTGTGGTTTCAAATCCATATTTTGTTCATTTACTCAGTAATTTTTAATTTTTTAAATAAAAAAGATACCAACAATTTTTAGTCGTCATTATGTTAACTTAATTATTTCAAAATTTAAAATACTATTAGACACTAACTTTTTTAATGAAAAATTGAAAAAAATGATCAAAATGATACATTTTTCAAACATAAAGGATTAGAATGAAACTTTTAAAACATAATGCACTAAAGTGAAACAATTGTAAAACATAATGAACCAAAAGTGACATTAAATCATTTAAAATTTAAAAATTAGCAAAACACTCAAGTTTCTAACAGAAAATTGAAAAATGACCAAAATTATACATTTAAAAAACATAAAAAATCAGAATTAAACTTTTAAAATTTAATATACCAAAACGAAATAACTATGAAACATAATAGATAAAAAATGACATTAAATCTTATATTTATAATAATAGACTCAACTGGTAACCTCTAATAGGACAAAAAACTTTAGGTTCAATTTTGACATAAATAGTCAATAACCCATGATTATGGCTTATGACACATGTTCCTACCTTGTAATGTTTCAAATTTTGAAAGATGTTAATGTGTATTTTTAAAGTATTTTGGTAAGTGAATATTACTATTTAATAAAAACATTCATTTTATTAAAATATAAAAATAATTTATGGTTCGGTTGAAAGAGAATAAAGGAGAGAAAAAAAATGGAGAGTAAAAAAAAATACGAATAACTGCTTTTTTGGGTTTGGTTAAATAGAAAATGAAAGAAAAATAGATGATTTCACGAGACAAAAAATTAAACTTTTTCTTTTCTTTTTAATTTAAATTTCTTTTTTTTTCCTTTCTTTTCAGTTTTCTCTACTCTCTACCAAACTACGGTTAGTATTCAATTTTAAAGTAATTGAGAATATTGAAAATAAAGTATTAATGTTTTTTAGGGCATATGTATTAATGTTTTTAACTCAAGCTCTTCAAATATACTAGTATTTGTTAGCAAAAGCAAGAGTGCAAGACCCGTAACATTTTATGCGCCTTCAAACTTTAATTTACAAAATACAATATCAAAAATTAAAAATAAAGTTTAATGTTTATACACTGTATAAAACAGTTTTACACGATCATTTAATCATAAATCACCATTTAAATTATTTTAAGATAATTATTTTAAAAGCCAACAAACTTATCATATATGATGAATTATGATTGAATGATTTAGTAAAACTTTTTATACTATCAATGCATAATTTATTTGTTTTTCTATGGGCCTTTCAGGCTATTTCATAAAAAAAAAATCCTTAAAAACAACACCAATAGCAACTCAATCTAATAATTTGTACATTAGTTGTGGCTAGTCATCCTCTCATAAAAAAAAAGTTGTGGCTACTCATTTATGATTCCTCAACCATTGGGTGGAGACAAATTACAGTTCTTGGATATAATAATCGCTCACATTGGCAAGAATAATTTCAGATTCCTAAGTGGCTTTCTCCCACAATTTGATGAATTCAATCCTTAACTCTTTTGCTTGATAATGCAACAACATTGTCACCTCTTTGATTCTGAATTGAGTTTCTAAAAGAAATCACTACTAGTGTGATCTACCGTTCCTCAATTGCAGAAATTTAGAGTAACCTTCACGCAAGGTTCAAGTGGCAAAATTGAATAAGAATATTTCCAATGAAAACAGAATGGATGACTTTACAACTTGGCTCTCTCTAGGTAAGCCAGTGTTTTACTAATTGAACTTTAATCTTTATTAGAACTGGAGCATATACTTTTTCAAAACAAAACAAAAAAAAGAACTGGAGCATATAACCCTTTACATCCTTTGCACCAGTGAGGGTATTCGGCCACTGTTGGATTACAACCATATGGAATATGTTATGTGTTTTTCGTGGGAATGAATTACTCTTTTTCCCAAATTTGGGGGTAGATTCTCCTCTTGAACCTCATCTCTCCAGTTAGGTCCCTCCAAACTTGATGCTTTGGCTGCTTCATTTGATCCTCAAGGGGCATTTACTGTCAAGAACTCTTCTGACAGTACCCAAGTTGGCAAAAAATATAGACTATGGATTGCTTAGTCACGGATATTCTCTAGGATGCAAGAAATACAAGCCTACCAGTCAAATTTTTGACCCCCCATATAGCATCAATCAAGTTTTTTTGGTGCTTCTAAACACAATTTCTATTGACTGCTTGGCAGTATCAATAGCTATTAACTTTGCTTCAAAGCCAAATATGCAAATCGTTTCAACCATGCTAAGAAAATATTTTTTCTTTCACTATTATTAATTTCTTTCAATTAAAAATGTTTGGATGCTTACGTTTTGCTGCTACTTTGTCGTCCAATAGAACCAAATTCACCCACGGGCCATGCTTGTTGCGTTTGTGGGCTATATGGGAAGTTGGGAACAAAGGTTACAAACTACAATTTTATGGGGAACAAAGGGGATTACAAATAATAAATGAGACTTAAAGATTACATACTACAATTTTATTTAATAATTTTTTGCAAAATTAAAAATTCTCAAATAAAATAGATACTCACAGAACAGATGTTATGTTCTCCATCACAGTCATTTATGAAATTTGTATTCATATCTCACCGAAAAACTCCACAAACTGAAGATTTTTCAATGTTTTTTTTCTCCCAATTCTTATACTTAGATCAAAGTGTGCTTATATTGATTCAATAAAAAAAAAATGCCCCCTTTTCCAACAACCAAAAAATAAATTTTATAATTAAGAGAACATTAAATTAAAAAAAAATAAAAAGCTTTTGATATACAATAAACTGATACAAACGTCCTAATTGCTAAGAGTGACTAAAGAATAAAGTGAATATAGTAATTGCTAATAAGAAACAAGTAAACATAGTAGCAGAGCTAGTCACGAATTTTTTTCTTGTTTCTTGAAAATCTTGTTGAAAGGGAATAAGTTTAAATATATTTTTTATTAAACAAATCTGGATCATTCAGAAAAAAAAATCCGTATCACTGGATGTAAGATTAATAGAATTCAAAAAACTTTTGGGGACCAAGGCCTTCCCTGTAAGATAGCAAAGCCTTTGCAAATTAGCACGTTCTGCTTCACTTGGATCACTGTTGCTTCCTTTGCTAGTAGTAGATTTGCCAGGGTAACTTGTGGGATCCCCAAAAGCTTCATACCCAGGTGCAGGCACAAAAGAAACACATCCAATGTATTGCCTCAAATTGAGGAGTCGACAGACCCAGAGACCCTGAAGCCGGAAAGCGGTGAATAAAGAAAACAATGAATAAGTTCAATCACTTATCTGTAAAACTAATTGCAGTGCAAATTTTACAATGAAATTCAAAATTGCACCAAAAGCAAAGTCAGAAAAGCATAGTTATGTTACATCCTATACTTGAGTTCCCCACTAAAGGGTCATTCATATTACAATATCAAGGAGGTAAGAGTCACCCTTCAAATCAGAAATGAACAAAATGAGGGATTTAACTAGAAGTAAGAAATTATCATCCCCTAAAAACAAAGGCAAGTGTCCTTAGTCCTTACAACAAAGCCATTATGTAGTTCTCTTTTTCCTTCATATTTTGGATCTGTTTCTCAGAGACATATACAGACATGTATAATTACCCTAAGAAATACAAGTAGACAGAAACTACTTGGAAACTGAAAAGAAACAACAACAAAACTAGAGGTAAACAATATGTATATTGGACTAGATTGGCACTTTTGTCAAGCGTGTGTAGCTACTAGTTATGGGCCTGTTTGTCACAACTTTTTTCATACAGATATATTTTCTTTTTAAAAAATAATCACCTTTTTAGTTTTCATGCGCTTGTTTCAGCTTTTCAAAATAATCAACAGCTGAAAAGAATCTAAAATCTGATTAAATCAGAAGTTATTTTGAATAGCTTCTAGCTTCTCATAAAATCAGTTGTTTCTTTATAAAAAAAAAGTGATTTTTATGATTATAAACAAACATAAATTAGTTTCTACCTTTTTTAAAATATCTAAAAAATATTCACTAAAATATTTTTCATTAAAATCACTTTTTTTTAATCTGTAACAAACTAGCCCATATCTTATTCTAGTGCTAGAAATCAAAGTGTATTTTCTGAACTAAGTATTAGAAGGCATTCTACATAAAGTCAAAAACAACTTCAGATATACCCAAAACTAAAGCAGATGACCTGTAACCTGCAATTTGGTTTTTTTTTTTTTTTTTTTTCATTCACGTTCCTTCAATCAAACCAAGTGAGTAGAAGATAATTGCAACAATAATCCATATAAGAGACACACATATAAGTGAAAGAAAAACATCATAAATAAACATGTAAAAGTTATAAAATGGATTACTAACATAAAAATCTAGCCAAGCACTTCCCATCCACCGGTACTTTTCAGACTCAATGTCAATATCTGCCACCAGATCTGAAATAGAATAATACCTCCGCTGGATATCATATAATATGTCAAGTGAATTGCATGGTCAGAATCATATGCAAACCCAAGTCTGGATAAATCAAGAGAAAGAAAAAATTGTGAACAGTTAGCCTAGATGTTTTAGCACATCTGCCACCATCTCATTGGATTAATCTAGTACATGGTGAGAGTAATTACCCCATGCGAGCATCAATATACTGAAAAATCTGGTTTCCCCTTATGTGATGGTAGCCACATCAAGTGGTCGTTTACTGCCTGTCAGTATTTAATAAACAGTTTAAACATATAACAGCACAGAAAAAAGGGACATGACATGTTTGAATGACATAAATAGATTGAAACCTCGTATAATGGCAAGAACGGCATTAGCTACTTCACAAGGATCCCCAACTGAATCAAGAAGAGATTTTGCCATGCCATTTCCTGTACTTTCAAACCATGGAAAAACTTATTAGTTTGGCACAACAAAATTTGTCTAGTTAGTATTTACCCTTGCACTCATTGTGTACAGATACCAAAATATAAACCTAACAAAAACCCAGTGAATAATACTAGCCTCACCTCTCCATTACTGATAAAAAAAATTACAGACAATAGCTTCATTTCCCCACCCTTGAGCAATAAGCACTTTAAAGTGATAAAGTCTAATTAGATAAACCCTAATCAACAAAAAAAAATGATGATGATGATGATGATAAACCTGCAGGAACTACCCCAAGGGGCATCTTTATTGCCGTATCCCAATCCTCTCTTTGAAGAAGTCCATTTACAACCTACTAAAAAGGGCAATGTTTGTCAGATTAAGAAAAACAATTAATAAACAAGAAATCAAAAGTGAACCAGTGCAAAAGTATTCTAGAATACACAGGTTACATGGCAAAACTTAAAAGTGAACCCCATTGCTATTTGGTTTCCCACAGATTTCATAACTTGCATTCAGATCTTCTGAGCTTCATTGGAATTGTCCACAAAAACCTAATCCCCAGAGGCCAAAAAGTTTCTCAGGAAAGAACAGAGTCGAGGTATTGACTAAATATTTTTCAATTAGTCCGTGAGCATGATCCAATAAACCACTTCAGTATTAGCATATCTTGGAAGGATACCTCAGTCAGAGTAGAAACGAATTTGTTCATTCATACATTAAGAACATCTCTAAAAAACTCAAACCTGTTCTTTCTTTCTCTCTTATTTTTTTCTTTTCTAACAAGATTAGGAAAAACCATCACTGCCATCATGCAAATAACAAGTGTTGGACGGAACACAGAATTAATTATTCCTCAATATTTTGCATCAGAAACGTGAATTCGTGAAGGGTGTAAAAAAGTGTGATGTTATCACTATTATGGTCATTATTTTGCATTAATAATCAGTAATCACGGACATGATAATGATAACGATAGCAATTGCTGCAAGTGTAATGGCAATGAAACTAACCTCAACCAAAATTCCATCTCCACTAACACAAACAATCCCATGGTACTTAGTAATATCCAGCGAACGAGCCACTTCCTTTGCATGGAGCTCATGCTTGGTCTCTGAGGAAAATCATATCAAACAAACATAAAATTACAAATGAAAGGGCAATAGCAACAACAACGAAATATGGTGGAAGAATTAGAGCACCTTGGACTGTGATTTGGATTTGAGCATCTTCAAGAAGAGATTTCACTTGTTCAGCGAAAATCTTCTTAGCGGATTGCTTGCCACCAAACGGATTAACAAAAACCAACAAACTCTTAGGACGACCTGCATTAATGTCACATAAGAGAGCTCAAAATTACTTCTAACGAGAGAAGGTGAAATTTAATTTACCGAGAGAATCAATGAATTCACCAAGCTTTTGGCACCAGAGCCTGGGGGATTCCTCGGAGGAGGGCATAAAGACGACGTCGTTTCTAACGAGCCTTGCAGGGGAACTGCTGATGAAGCATCCGTCTCGGGTCTCCACGAGGCTCTTGATTTTGATGTAGGGCCCACAGGCCACGATCCCGAGGACGTCCTTTTCGATCGACAAACACCGTGGGAGTCCATCCGATCACCATAGACGGCCGTCGGCGAGAAGAGCAAGCGGCGTCACGGAGCCGTTAAAGGTGACCATATCCGAGATGGCCCACCCCCTCGCCCGGTTCGTTATTGACGATAATTAAAACCGGGTTTTGGCGTTTGAGAGAGGGAAATGCTATAAGCCAAGGATTACAATGCGAGTAACTACTAAACTCAGGAAATGGTAACTGATGAATGATGATTTACACTCACTTGATTCTCTCATTTAATTGTTGTAAACCTTTACCTGCTCACCACCAGTTCCTCAGGTTTGTCTCAAGCATACCTTGCTTTGTCTCTGAATGATTGATACAAATTTTCTTCTTCAACACACACGAAGCTTTGTCACATTATATCTCTGGGAATCTCAAAGGGAAAATGAGTGTGCCATTACATTCTGCAGTTGTCATTGGGGGAAGCTGCAACAACGAGCGGCTAAAACAAGTTTTTGGGGGAGAGCGTGATGTTTTTGCGTTGACAGATAAAGATTTCAGTTTTCAAAAAGGGCATTCTCAGTAAATAGAAATTTTATTCCCTAGGACAAGAAAATAATCTATAATAAAATTATTTAACTTTTTTCTTCTAATTTATTTTTCTGCTTAAATTTGGTCACGTGTTTTTTTTAAATAATGGTATTTTACTTTTAAAATGTTTAATTAGATATTTTATTTTTTAAATAGGTTTAATTTAGTCTTATTTAAAATCAATTTAAGATCTACTTATTAAAAAAATTGGAGCAAATAAAAGAATAATGAAATTAAATTGAATCCTTCTCATAAAATAAACATCTAACTAAATTTTTTAAAAATAAAAATCATATTGAATCATTTTTTAAAAACTACAAGATCGATCTAAGAAATAACAATAATTGATGACAATTTTTTCTTTTTTTTTATTTAAAATTGTGTTAAGGTGTATATTTTTATCACTTATCACGTATTTAGTAATAAAGGTGCATTTAGTAATAAAGGTGCGAGAATAATAAAAATTAAAGTGATAAAGTGATAAAATTAACATTAATATATTCTTTTTATCTTATAATTTTTTTATTCATTTTTAAAAATATATATTAGGAGAATAAGACTTTTTTTACGAGGGCAAAAAAAATAGTTTAAAAAACAAAATAAAATCTGTGTGGACAATTGTCTCCACATCTGTTAGAATATTTTAAACTAAGAAGTACACATTTTACAGTTCTTACGTCAATGGTTAGCTCTTGAAAGTCCAAAGTCCATCATTGGTGGTAGCTATAGTATTGTTTTAGAGTCCTCGGCCCTCGTGGTTCTGCCATGGATTTGAAAGGATTGAATTATTGAGTATAGGTGTCAGGTGACAGTTATATTTTATTTGCCATATCTGTTATAGAAATTATTTATAGGGTGGAGATGAAATTATTTTTTATTTGCTCTTGATTTTCTACAAAGTATGGGCCGAAATTTATTTGTGGAATCTTGCATTTCTTTTCTTTAAATTGTCAATTTTGTAATAATTTTGATTTATTTCTTCTCCAATTTTGCAATATTTGTAGCTTTACTCCTAATTCATTATGATTAAATGTTTGAATGACTCAATTCAAGAATCACGGCATACTTAACGCGTAAAGAGAGAAAGTGATAAATTTGTTAAGGCCCAAATAATAGTTGTGGTCCAAAACTACAAATTATAACAATTATGGAATTGGACAACAATGGCTAAAAATGTTGATGGGCTAATAAAATTAAGATTTTAAACGTCAGTCAGTTGCAAGACAAGTAAAGGCCCATTTCGTGTTAGAAAAACTGATTAAAAATAATTGTTTTTTTTAATTTTAAAAAGGGCATAGTCCAAACCCGAATTAACCCACCCGATCTTATCCGTACCCGTTTAACCCGAGCCCACACCAACCCAATGATAAATCGGTCGGATATGGACCATATAATTGAGAATTCAATTTCTGGTGGATTGGGCCTTTTGGATCCGAATCCAACCTACCCGACCAAATGCTTAGCACTAACCAATATCTTAAGAAAAATATATTGGAGTTGTTTTTTAGTCATTACCAGAAACTATAGTAAGTTTGATGTTAAAATGGCTAACAAAATGAAAAAAAATATTAAATGAGTTAATTAAGGTAATAAAGAATATTTTAAATTAAAATAGTTAGATTATTTTTAGATGCATAATTCAATAAAGTAACGTATTTAAAATGTAATTTTTGTCCTTTTATTTTTTTTAAAAAAATTTATGCTGTCAGTATTCTTATTTTTTAATTAAGATATTTCATCTGTCACTTTTAAAAAATTTAAGATTTTAATCCCTTATTTTTTAATTGAGATATTTAATAACTTTTTTAAAAAATCATAATTTTAGCTCATGTAGACAATTTCAAACATTGAACTATCATATTGTAAATATTTATTTTTAGAAATCGTTAATATTTAATTGTAGTTACACAAAAGAGGCAAAAAATTAATTTCATTAGTTATTTTTATTTGATTTTTAAAAGCTTTTTTTAAGTAGTTTTATTTTCAAACAAAACTCAATTGGTTATTGTGACGCATACCTCATTACCGACTTTAAAAAAAAAAATAGAAGAAACTCTATTTTTCATTAAAATTAAAAGATAGCTGCAGGTCTCGATTTCTTAACATTTTGATTTCCATTTTCTGGCATAATGTATTAAAAAAGTGGTTGCATAATTAATTATTACGATTTTTATGGGCATTATTTTTTTTAAGTAGCTTTATTTCATTCTTTAATAATAATATATAACAAAAATATATATAAAGTGAATGTAACCAAAATAAATTCTATATTAGTAGTATATTTCGCGTTTATCTCACCGTAGCTATTACTTATCATAAGATAAATTTTAACATGCAATGTGAAATTAACATTGTGTGGCGTTTTTTTCCCGGCCCCAACAAAAATGACCACTGGCATAAAAAGTTAGAACTGAAATTGAGTGTAAATTTGAATTTGATAACAAGTCTCTTTTTCCAATACATGTATGTGAATAAATGCTGTAACAGAAGGTCAAATTCCCAATTAAAAAAAAAAACAAGAACAGTCAAATTCCCTGTAATAAAAAAAAAGAAAGTCAAATTCCTGGTTATATATGGAGTTAAATTTCTCACACGGTAGTACGTTACTTCTCAAAACTTCAAAACAATTTGTTCCACATACAATGAATGAGAAAAAATATGCTTAACAAAAGCCAAAGTCAAAAGAAAAACGCACTCCGTATACAGTAATAAAAATATTTTTTAACTATCAAATATAATTAATATATATGTAATTAAATTAATTATGCTGTATACATTTGATATAAAAAAATGTATGTAACAATGCCAACTTGGTAAAACATTAATAGCTGAAACAAAGATTTTGAAAATTGTAGAAGAATACAAACGAGCAAAGTAAGTAACAGCTCAGAGACAGTAATAGTGTGACTCCTTACCATACCAATCTGGGTTGGAGAAAAAGAGGTGGTAAAAGCATGCACGTAACAATAACAAGCGAAACGACATAGCCTCGATTAGAAGCACATGTCGTTTCATGCGCTTGACCAGCAGAAAATGAAGGCCACGTCACTGATGTTCTGTAACGGGTGAGAACTGAGAAGGGAAAGAGTGAGTGCATGCATATATATCTTTAATTATTCCAAAAACCATCCATAAATAAAAGCCCAGACTTGTCAGAAAAAACGCATCCTCCTTTATAACATTCCACATAATCACCCTGCGACAACAACAACGTTTAAGGTAACATCATTAATTTTCATGTGTGTTGTTCAGCTATAAAAAAAGGTCCAATGTCCCTAAATTTTTCAATCATCAGGTTCTGGGTTGATCACTGGTTGAAACCTGAGAACCTATATTCCTTATTACTACCTTCTCTTCCTCTCCAAATTTTTCTCCGCTTAAATTATATTTCCCAATGGCCAAGAGAGCTAGAAGCGACTCACTGGCATTGTCATCAGTGTCATCAGTGTCACTGCTTCCTCGCATTTTCGAAGAACTTCCTCTTGAAATTTTGTTGCACGTTTTCTCTTTCTTGCCCATTAAAGTGGCAGCGCAGAATTGCACCCAGGGATCCAAGTTCCGGAATTGCAAGCAATTCAATCGCAAATTCATATTCGGCAGAGAGTTAGCGATGCGACGCAACCGCGAATCCGTCGCTAAATTAGTGGATCACCTGTTCGACACACACAAGGGTGATCTGATCGATTCATTTCAGCTCCACATCGACCCAGTTGAAATTGAAGAGTTGCTTGACAAGTGGCTCAGAATCTGTGTCGAGAAGAAAATCCAGGATCTCGAATTGTATTTTCTCCGACCGGGATACACACTCACCGAGGATTTTCTCAACCAGCTCAAAAATTTGAGCTCTTTGAAGCTTGTCCACTGCGAATTCGAGTTACCACTCAAGCTCCAAAGTTTGACCAATCTGAGAAGTTTGATTCTGTGGCATGTCCCGCTCAGGAATGAAAGGCTTCAGACTTTGATAGTCCGATGTAGGATGCTTCAGACAATTGATTTGCTTCACTGCGCTGAACTTTCCCGTGTGGAGATCTATGCGGCCGAGCATAGATATTTCAAGATGTTGAGAATAGCTGGGTGTAATAATTTGTCAATGGTTGAGGTTGTTTCCCCAACTCTTCGGTGTGTGCACTATTGTGGGCACGTACCAAGCACAATAACATTCCAGGCACCTCAATTGAGTGAGGCCTTGTTCAATTTTGTGCCTGCTGGGAACAGAAGGTACTTGCGGGCTTCTGTGCTGGAAAAGCTGGTCTGTGATATCTCTAATGTCACTGTTCTTTCAGCTTCAGTCCTTATTCCTGAGGTATATATATTATTTGTTTCTAGTTAATTACATCTAGTTGATTCTTTGTCATTTCATTCAATTTTAAATCATGGTTGTTGGACAAAATTACTTAAATAGAGTTTCCTAAATGCTGTTTGTATTATTCCCTTAACAAAATTAAAGTTTCACTTAAAATTGAACAAGTTTCATTTCAGTAACATGTCTAATAAAAGCAATATCATAGAATTATATATATATATATATATATATATATATATATATATAAATATAAATATAAATTAACTATAACTACAATTCTGGTGAAAGAATGACCCTAAAAGGCACCACATGAATTTTATTCTTTTTGTTAGGCTGACGATGACAGTTTTTTTTGAATAATTGGATTTCAGGCTTTGACGGCTAAGATTCATCATGGAGTTTTTGGAGAAATATGTTATAATTTTTTGAATCTCCGGGAGCTTCACCTGATAATGAATGGAGGACTTTTTTGTAATCCATACGATATCATCATGTTAATGAAACGGTGTCCTATTCTGGAGAAATTATTCATCGATGTGAGTATACTATTAATTAATCTCCAAATAATAATTATAATTGCTGATTGATATGATCTTTTTACATTCTAAAGTTTCATCCAGTTAGGAATAATATATTATACTTTTTTCTTTTATATATTTCATTCCTGCTTGGTTTGAACCACCAATCCTCAGTCTTAAAGATGACCAGGGTTGATTAGTTCCCCTGGTAATGATAGAAGTTTTTCAGTGTTCCATTCATATATAAGATTGTGCTTTTAAATATTACTTCTTAATTAATATAAATTCACTAACAAAAAAGTGTATACATTCATGATTACTGACAATAAATTACCCTTAACTATCGATGTACATACAAAATCTTAATAATAAGAATTATATTTTATTATTAGATTTACTTTAATAAAAAAAAACATTACATTTATTTTTATATATTTATAACCATGTGTAAATTATGCAAGTCTTTTATATTTTATCTCTAATCCTTGTAACTTAATTTCTTTTTGTCTTAACGTTGACTCTAAACTATGTTGTAGATTGATGATTACAATTTTGAATGTGGACCGTATTGGGAATTGCATCAGAAGCCTAAGCTGGACAAACTTGATCACTACTTTGATCGGCTCAAATATATTAAGCTCAAGGGTTTCAAGTTTCTACAGTCTGAACTTCAACTGGTAAAGATCCTTCTGAGCAAAGCAACCCATTTGGAGGCTCTAATTCTTGTCACACCAAAGAATGGTCGTATTAAATTATGGAGAGCAGATGGACCCAAATATAGTCATCTTTTTGACTCTTGGAAAGCATCGCCGGAAGTCAAAATAGTTTTATTTGAACATACGGCTGATCGCAGTCTTGTTCGTCCCTCCCATTCAAAAGATTGGTTATTGTAGACTTTGGATGGTGACTAATTAAGGATATGTGTTTGTAATAAAAAAAGAACTTAAAGAGAGTTTAGCAATATGGTTAGAAGGATAGCATCCGGATAAACTTACCTTCAAGTTATTCAATTAGATTTTCAAAGTTTCTAAGGAAAAGGAGTTATCATATATACACAGTAATCAACACAAGAGAATTCAGGTTGTTTCATGCTTGGAATTAAGATCTATGATGTAGAATGTAGACTTTAATTTGTTCTCTTTCATATATACACAGTAATCAACACAAGAGAATTCAGGTTGTTTCATGCTTGGAATTAAGATCTATGATGTAGAATGTAGACTTTAATTTGTTCTCTTTTGTGTTTACATACCTTGTAATTTAATTTATACAGGAGTAAAATGTACTTGCTCTCCTTGCAACCTTTTTCTGCTGTAGTGATCAAATTGTAATGGTAAAGTGCTAATTTCTGTGGAATTGTTGTTCTATTTATAACTGTAAACTCGACGGGATTGGTTTAGTGATGCATTAAGCTAGTTTTCTGGTTCAAATATACTATAAAAACTCTTTAGGAAAGGAGTGAATTGATACAAGCTTCCACAGGACTACTTTTAAATGAGGGAGTTTGTGGATATACATAAATACATATATTATGCAGTAAAAAATATTAAGTAATAAAAGAAGGTCAAATCTCGTCCCAATGTGTAACTCAGTTTTTTTTTTTTGTTCACAGCCAAAACAAATATAGAGGAAGTCAGTCACAAGCAGTGCCAGACCCGAAATAATTAAGTGCTGCTCATCATTGGCCAATATTATCCTACACCCCACATAACAATGAGTAACTCAGTGATTGATATCTTCGCCAAGCATAGTCATGGAGCTATAGGGATTTTTTTATTGTTTTTTATTGATCCTCCTTCTTTTGCTTTTAATTTGTTGGAAGCAGACTTTTATGCTATATATTTTAGCTTAGGTTGTTTGTTTTCGGGCTTTTAAACCCCCTTGATTCAAAAAGAAAAAGAAAAAGTTCTCGCTCTCTACGTGTGTCTGTGAAATATGATCAATTGACATGAGGATTTAAAATAATCCTTTTTAATAACTTTTTTTTAAGTTACAATTTATTAATTTAACCATTAAATTTGAAGTTCTCACAAAATATAAATCTATTTGCAATGTTTGATATGATTCAAATACTACATTTCATTACATTATTTTTATTTTATTTTATAATACAGTATTTGAAATATAAGTAAATAATTATGATTAGATTACAAGTTCAAATCCTCAATATGAAGATTTTTATTTTATATACTCAAAGTATTTTTTATTAGACGTAATTTTGTTTGATTTGGATATGATTATTATAAAGGACAAAATTCTGATGATAAATTTGATTACAACATAAGATTATGATCATTAAAATATGCAATTTATTTAACAATTTAAGGGATTGTAAGAAACTGCAAAGGATTTACAAACATTATATTATATTACATGTAAAATTTGATATAAATTATATTATTAGGATAATATCGCTAGTGAACTTGATCAAAACATATTCAATTTATTTTACAATCTATAGGGTCATAAGAAGTGATTTTTCTCACTACAAAGAGTTTACAAGCATTAGATAACACTAAAAAAAAATTATTAGGAGACGTATGTTTCACGGATTTAATTATATTTCTAAGAATAATATTATTGAAAATGTTATATTTAGGAATCCATTCTTAATCCAGATTTACAATTTTATCAATTTTTTAATTCTTTCTTTGATAGTATAAACAAGCATTCACTGTGTATATAGAAACATTCATAAATGTAGCTACCTATTCTCATGAATAAAATATGTTTGTTTCTTGTCTCCTTCCTCTTAAAATTTTTCTTTCCTCTTTTTTTAATGATTCTCTTATGACTAATTTAGGAAAGTATTGATTGTTTCTACATTTGCATTTATAGTCCTACAATTTCCTTGTTAGTTTGTGGCAATAATATTTGATAAATAGTGCTTGTTGTTGTAAGATATTGTACGGTATTGCACATTTTTGCAGCAATAAAAAAAGGTGTTTATTGTTGATAAATTTACACTTGGAAACATGACAGTTGGATTTGATGGTCTTACTTATACTCTAACACTAGGAAGAAAGAGGGTTGTTGTTTCTGATGATGTGAAAGTGTCTCCTCGATTGAAGAGAATATATCGTGACAGAGTTTCTCTCAACTCTAAGAGGTCTCTCCTTGATGCCCTTCCTCAGGATGTTTTGGTAATTGTGAAATTTTCTAGGTTTTATTTGAATGATTTTCAAGCTTTCATTTTGATTCTTTATGTAAGTTTTTAATTTTAAATGTGTTTTCTGTTTTCTTAATTACAGGTCCAAGTGTTGTGTGGTGTGGATCATGAAGACTTGAAGCAGCTTTTTCATGTATCCAAAACGATTAGAGAAGCGGTATGTATCAGTAACATGAGGATAAACGCATTAGTGGTGTATTTGTAATTTGATCATTTTAACGTTAATTATATTGTCTATGCAGACCACAGTGGTTAAGAAATTGCATTTTGATATCAGTACACCAAAGAAGAAAACTTTTGGTTTTCTTAATCCATTTGATTTGGAGGATGTAAATGGGTTTGAGGAAATTGAAGCCCCAAACAGAGTGTTGAGGAAAGCAAAGTCAAGGTTGAATAGGAAGAAGTTGGATGACAACGTCTTGCAAGTCTTGTTTGCTTTCATGGATGAAGACCAGTGAGCCATGAAAGGATAACTGAGGATAACGATTATTGATTAGAGAAGAGGATGAACATTGTGAATAGATTATACTGGAAATTAGAGGTTTAAGATCTACTCAGAAAGATGTCAGTGACTTATTTAATTTCACACGTTAAATTTTCATAGGTCATTTCTTGAAATCCGTCCTTCAAGATTGGACTTTATGAAAATTTATGTACACATGGATAGGCAAATAGAAAACATAATTTAAAGAGGTCAATCTTTGTCCCTTCTATTTTGATAAATTTGAGGGCATATAGTTGATATTATTATATTTTGTCTTATCTTAATAAAATCAGAAAGTTCTAATTTTTTTTTTTCTGAATATTTTGTCTACCTTTCTCTCTGTATTATATTGTTGTAGAAGATTCAATTTGCTTTAATAGAGTTTCTTGACGAACATCCACGGAATGGTTGATATTTACTCTTAATAGAGAAATTTATGAAGAAATTAATTTTAATTTTTTCTCTAACATTGCCTATTCATTACTGTTACCAACAAATGAGGGAAGCAAATTGCCATATCATTATCATGGTGCACAAAGATGGAGGTTTTAAATTGAGTATGTTTTTATGGGAATGAAAAACATGAGAAAAGCTTTGCTTGTTAGAATGGAGAATGGATAACTGTACAAGGCTACTAAAAAATTTCTATATTTCTTTTGGGTGAATTGAATTTGTACTAAATTACAAGTTATATAAGGAATGATCCCAAATTCTCGCACTTGAAATTTTATATTTAGGGAGTTTATATACCATTCGCATCTTGTGGCAATATATTCATTTTGCTTTAATGGAGTTTCTAGAGAAGATTCACAAGATATTTATAATTCTGTGATATTTCATCATAATAGAGAAATTAAGGAGAAATTCATTTAATTTTTTCTTCTTCTTGACAATGTGTATCATACCAATTATAATTAAACAATTTATACATATCTTGTTTGTTTTAATTGTATAATTTTAAACAATTCTTAAATTATCTCCATAAATGTGGTAATAAAATATTTTTTTACTTATAAAAATCGGAATTTAATTTTAAATAACCGGAGGGAAGCAAATTGCCATGCCATTATTATGGTGCACAACTGTGGAGGTTTTCTTAGTATAGATAACAGGTTTGAAATTACGAATACATTTTAATGCTTTTTTAAATGGAAACTAATAATTATGAATATTATTATATTAAGAAAAATAAATTGATCAACATAGCTAATTCCTGTGACTCGTACAAACAACATCAGTATAAAATAACATAAAATTGTTGTTTTCAAAAGAGAATGTTGTAATACAAAAACAGTTTCGTAAAATCTGTAAGAGTGTGATTTATGTCAAAAGCTTATTTATATTTTAAATTTTTTAATTATTTTTTTAAAAGAAAACTGATCGATCCACGTAGCTAATGATCTTGTGATTCATGCAAACAACATTGTAAAAAATAGCATTGCTATTTTCAGAAGAGAAACAATAATTAGTACAATTTTTTTTGTTAAATCTGTACCAATGCAATTTCTGTCAAAAGCTTATTATGCTTTAATTTTAATTGATATTTATTTTTAAAGAAGGAAATTTATCTACATAACTAATTCGTGTGATTTGTACAAACAACATTATAAACAGCATTGCTGTTTTCAAGATAACAGGGGGAAAATTATACAAAAGAAAAAAAAAACAGAAGTTATTATTGTTAGGATTCATGACTAAAGAGTGAAGACAGATATATGCCAATACTTATTCTAAGCTTTTCACATATGTGTGACGAATAGCTGATAATTGTAAAAGGCTGCCTAAAATTTATAATTTTTTCACCGGTGAATTGAAGTTGTATTAAATTACGATTTGCACGCAAATAATCAACAGCTTCTCCACAGAGACGTTGGTTCTTCCTGTATCTGAAAAAAAAAAGAAAAAGGAAAAGGAGGTTCCTTTACATCTCATTACCCAGAACAACCTGATCCCCTAACAGGAAAATGAGACCGAAGAAGTTATGTACAATACTATGAGTTTAATATTTTTTATCCACTATGAATTTTGTGTTTTACTTAAGTTATATCCACCATTTGTACCATTTTTTATTTATTTATTTATACACTGTTTGATTCTTCTTATGTAGTATTTATTCTCCAATTTTATTTATCCAATAATTTTATTTATATATTTGTTTTTAGAGAAACTATTATTCACAATGAACTCAACAATAATAATCTCAAGTAGAAACGATTTTCATAAATTAATCTATTAAAATATGTATTTTTTTTTAGTTTTTTGGAATTTAAATTCTAAAAAATTGAAATATTTCATCGGATGAAAATTTTATATGCTTTCAAAATTTAATTCCTAGAAATATGAAACCAATATAATCACTTGTTGCTTATTAAAAATAATATATATAATGATTTGAAATTAAAAATTGAGGTGTGAATAGAAAAGAAACTGTTGAAAGAAATAGCCTTTCTCTAATTGGATTAGTGGGCTAAGCCCAAAGATGGAGGAGTACCTAGTGAGTATAAAATGCATGTGGCTCTGGTGGTTTGGCGCCGGTCCTTAAGAAATAACAATGGCTTCGAACAAAAGGCATTTCGCGGAGAAAGACGACGATCCTCACTCGTTATCCAAGAAGGCGAAGGAATCTGAATCTGAATCTGAATCTGAATCCGTTGCATCTCCTTCTTCTCTGCAAGTTCTTCTCAATCCTGCGGACTGTGACTTGGTGTTATGAATCAACCATCAGACAAATCAAACCATGAGGAGGCGAGCGTTAACAGAATAGGAGCAGGATTGCTGAGTTGGCTTGCAGGATTGGGCCCTTGGATGATCCTGTTGGGAATATGCTTTTTCTGTTAGGATAATTGTTGCAATTCTGTTATTGCTAGCTTTCTCTAGAACCTGCAAAAAAAGGAACGAATAATTAGCAAATGAAGCTTATAAATTGTCAACCCATGTAATGAATTTGCAAGCAGAAATCAAAGTTTCTTTTCCTTATCTTATCCCTTTCTTTGGAGGAATTCTGGGCCTCGAACTCCAGAAACACCTGCACTCATTTTCTCTTTACTATCCATCTTGTTACTTGTTTTCATTGAAAACCAAACATCTTATGACTTATCCCAAGCACTTTAATAAATTTGACGCTGAAGAGTTAAAATTGTTATAATATTGAAAGAATCGCAAGTTATTGCTCTCTTAGGGGAAAATGGGTTGGGGATTTGTCAATTTAACGTCATAATATTTTCTTGAGCTGTTAATACTTAGTTATATGCTAAATAGTCAAATATTTTATTGCTTTCTTTGTTTAACTCATTTATCTGTTACCTTAGGAAAATTAACAATTTGATGATTTATTGCTAGATTTCAATATTGATGGCAATGGACTTGTTCGATATGGCCTTCATGAGGAAGGGTTTGCTTATTACTGGTCTGGTGCCCGAGCTAAGGTGGGAATAACCAGAGGTAGATATTGTTTTGCCTGCAAAGTGGTTTCTGCACAGACGGTTAACATGGAGGACACTGCCCCTGAGCAGCAGCATATTTGTTGCCTCGGGATTTCCAGAGGGGACAATGCGGTTGGAAACCTAGGGGAGTCCAGGCAGAGCTTTGGATAAGGTGGCACGGGCAAGTTTTCAAAATGTGGAAGATTCTTAGATTTTGGTGACAAGTTTGGTGTTGGTGATACAATAGTTTGTTGTGTTGACCTCGAAAGCAAACCGCTGGCTTCTATTGGTTTCTCCAAGACTGGGAAATTGTTGGGTGCTGCGACTCAATTTGATGTAGCTCGCCTTGGAGTGGCGGATTCTTCTCCAGGGAACTTACAATGGACATCAGCCCTTTTTCCACATGTGCTGTTGAAAAATGTTGTGGTCCAGATGCAGTTCAGTGTCGAAGATGGACTTGTTCCTTAAGAAGGGTTCAAACCTTGGGCCTCCACTGTGGAGGGCAGAAACATAGTGATCGGACCTTCTTTTTCTGAACCTAGGGATTGCGAAGTGATAATGATGGTGGGATTACCAGCTTCAGGCAAGACTACATGGGCAGAAAAATGGGTGAAAGATCATCCAGAGAAGCGTTATGTGTTGCTTGGGACAAACTCAATTCTTGATCAGATGAAGGTTTGTGCTTTGCTTGGCCCAATGTTGTGATCATTGTTTTCTGTTTGTAGTTTTTGCTGAAAGTCAATGTTACGCTGGTACCTGGACTATTGTGGAGAAACAACTATGGTGAAAGATTTGATCTTTTGATGGATAGGGCTACTCGAATTTTCAATGTACTGCTATCCAGGGCAGCTAATATACCTCGCAATTATATAATTGACCAGACAAATGTCTATAAAAGTGCGCGTAAGCCTAAGCTTGAGCCATTTGCTGATTATCAGAAGGTAGCTATTTATCTGATTGTTGGAGCTTGGAAGATAAATATTCTATGGATTTGGTAATATACTTTTTTGTCCATTTCAGTTTGCTGTTGTTGTATTCCCAAAGCCGGAAGAGCTCAAGATACGGTATGATAAAAGATTTACAGAAATGGGGAAAGAAGTGCCACCTGATGCTGTGAATAAAATGATAGGTATTTTTCTTTCATTTCCTTTACTTGTTATCTGATGGTTAAAAGTTCATTATTTCTCTTAACTTACACTCTTCTTATGGCCTATTTATTCTGTTTATGGTTGTGGCAGCTAATTATGTTCTGCCTAAAAGCAACGATATGCCTTGTTCTGATGAATTTTTTTATCAGGTATTTAGCAACCTAGTCTACTTCATGTTCTGCCTAAATATTTATTTGTATTTTGAGGTTATGTTTGTAGAACTGAACCAAGGCAAGTCTCAGAAATATTTGGATCTGATGAACCAGAATCTTGCATATATATCTTGTAATAACTCATCAACATGATCCCCTGGAGGTTCTTTTGAGTCTTTTGCTGGGTCCACTTTTCAAAATAAAAGAAGTTTGACAGGTTTTTATCTACACGCAGTTATTTGTTTACCTTGCAGTATGTTTGTTATTTGATGCTACTTTTTAATGATCTTAACAACAGTGCGCTTTGGTTCTGGCAGTGGTCTTCATCTGCCAGGCTCTTATTCTCCTATCACTCTTCCCATCTATGGGACCCCTGGTCAAGTTAGTCAGGTTTGCTCATTTTAGATATTTCTAATTGAAACCTTAACCATCTCATTTATTCCGTTTTTGTGGCAATGACGCTGATACCTAGGTGGAATAACTGTTCTTTAGGTTAATGCAAATGATCATGTGACTGAACTTAATGGGAGTATGAATTCATTTTCTGGAGTATATCCAGGAAGTCAAATTCCGCATGTTGCCAGAGCGCCCACTTCTTGTGAACCCTATTCCAATAAAGAATCAAGTTGTTTTGCTAGAGATATTGCCGGTTATAATCAAACTTACGGTGCCATTCTGACTGGTGATATCCGGAATTACAACAACTCTGTTGTGGGTGGCCCATACAGACCAAACATTGTAGAGAACAATATGGTTTCTCGGGATGCTTTTCCTGATGCCTACATGAGTGGCATGAATGAACCCTCTCCAATAGCAAGTGCAAGGGCAATATCTTTTGATTTTAGCACTTGTAAGGAACCTTATCCTGGTGCCTACAGGAGTGGCATGAATGAATCCTCTCCAGTAGCAAGGGCTAGGGCAATGTCTTTCGATTATCCTAGAGAGGTTTCCAGCCATTTCTACAGAGGTATCCAGCCTGACCTGCATACTCGCTCCCCAACAACATTTGGTAGTTACTCTCTTCCATTTTTGTTGACATTTTTTAATTAATACAATCCTTATTTGTTGCTATCTTATCTCAGATTCACTTTCCCCATATGGGACACCGACTACAAGACCTACATATGGAAGTTCACCTATTAACACGCCGTATTCAGGAAGATATGCCTCTCAGCGTCCAAGATAATTCTAACTGCTATGTAGATTCTGCTTGCCCACCTGATTGTCTATATATTAATGTTGTGAAGGGGAACAAGGCTTCACTTCCACTGACTGCAAAAATTTGTATATATGTATATCTGTTCATGTATCTGATATTTATTATTTTATTCAATTATGTACGTGAATGGAAAGTAATAAAGTGAGGTTTGTTTTATAGGCAAAAATATAAACGAAAAAATAGTTTAGTAGTTTTCTGTTCATTCATACACTTAATTACCAAATGCAACCATGGAAGAAGTTTGATGATTTAGTTTTTTCTTATAAAGGAATTTGTATAAAGAAAATGTGTAGTGAGAGGATAAGAGTACATCCACCCTTGACTTGAAGTTTTGGTTAAATTCATAAAATACTTCAATTCAAGTCATGTATGGATATAATTGTCTTCTCACTTCAGGGGAGGTGAATCTACAAGTCATTGTTTTTCTGCAAAATTATATATATCTGTTAGTGTTTCGCATGGAATTGCTTGCATGTATCCTTTTTGTGAACCAATTAAAGACTATCTACAAAGCATTTAAAATTTTAATACGTTACTTATTCTTTCCAATACTAGGCTACAACGGTAATTGGAAAAGGAAAAGAAAAAAAAAAAAAAAAAAGAGGAAAGAAGTTCAATGCTCTGAACAGTTCTATGGAAGCAAGTTCTGTTAAGGTGTCGGATTATTGTCGAAAAGGAACTTAATAAAGAATGGGAGTTTTTCCAGTGCCTCAACTAAACAGCCTGGAGACAAAATGATGAAAAACAATGTGGCCACTTAACTTCTTTGAACAATGTGATAGTTAATTTCAAAAAGTTTAGTTGTCCATGAAAATTATGATTAGAAGTAATGTGATGCACGAATTGTCTATCACATGTAAAGCGGGAAAGATGAAGGCCTTTTCAAGATCTAGAAGTAAGTGATCCACTGAATCTCACATATAGTGGCAGTTAGCCAGTTAGTATTCTGTATTCAGATTTAGAAGGGTGATCAACAACTAATAACACCAAGAAATGAGAGTCACCAATAAAGGTAACCTGTTAATAAGATGAACTGCATGGCTAATGGCATATAACCAGAATGATTTGGAAATGTGAGCTTGATAGCGTAGAGACCTAGTCAGATTAAGTATATGTGAATGCTTTCGTTCTACAATAGAGTTTTGTTCAGGTGTCTTAACACAAGAAGTTTGAGGTAAAATTCCATGAGTAGCATAAATTTCTGGCAAGAGAAACTCAGCACCATTATCAGTCCTAATGTAATCATGCAATCAAATTGAATCTTTACAGAGGTAACAAAGATGTAAACAAGATTTTTAGTTTTAGCCTTTGATCTCATAAAAAAAATCCACCTGTCTTAAAAATCATCAACAGTGAGAAAGTATCGATGACCATGACTAGAAGAACTGGTTACAGGCCCCCAATCATATTCGTCCATATGAACTAAGTGAAAAGGAGCAGTAGCCTTACTTGATTTGAATTCTAAGTAAAAGATAGTTTAGTCAAATGACAGAAATCACAACCTTTATTTGCAGTCAAATTGTACATATGGGAAATTGTACAATATGAATTTACTGAGATGCTTAATGACAGAAGGGTGTAAACTCTATGTCTGCACGTGGCAATCCATAAGTGGGCCACTTCAAAAGTCCAAAAGGGAACACGAGGAAACTACACTTTTAATGTTCATATTACCACCAACTTTGATACTTATTGCATGTATTATTTGTGTGTATTGAGTTGCAAGAAAGAAGGATGAATAGAACAGTGCTGATGCGTAATTATGGAAGCTGACAAGTCATGCTGGGGGGAAACTGAGCAATGTGAGAAATTTAGGTGTTGGGTTGGGTGGAAATGAACCTAAGCCAAGAGGAAGGAATAAGCTTGTGGGTTGTAACTGACCCAAATGTAGGGTACAATAGTGGGGCTTTTAATGCAGGGAATGTTGGGGAACAAATAACTATTGAAGAGACATGCTATTAGTATCGGGAGAATAATGGAGCTCTTAACTTGGTAATGATTTTGCAGCTCGGGAGTTGTAGGTGGAAACTGAGTATGCTGGCTTTCAGTAACTATTTATGATATTTGATGAACAAGAACTAATGTTTGCTTCGTTTGCCCTATCATCTTTGCATGGATGTTACTGAGCTGTTAATACAACACACATACAATGAATTTAGTGTTTTTAGAAGTTTTTGGCAAATGGGTCCCTTATTTAATGTCTTGTTGAACTTGTATACTTAATGCATGAAGTGTTAGCTTTGCCTTTTCTTATTGCAGGAAATATAAAGCATAAACACAATCATGGCATTGCTAATTAAAGGACTGGTTTGGTTGAAGCAGCGAAAGTCAACAGTCATCAATACATTTTCGGTGAATAGTTCAATACATAACCCCATACGCACAGGCATAGTGTGATAGTACAATAAGGTTCCGAAATACTAGCAAAATTTTAAATTTTCTTATTCTTCCTTTTTTTTTTTAATAAAGATCACATATACATAATTTAACTATTCTTAACGACATTACAAAAGGTACTCTGAGATATTGTTACTACTAACTAACCATGGATTTTATTTTTATTAGATCGTCCAATGAAAACACATAAATTCAACCATTAAATACGTTTTCGAAATTAAACATTCCACCCTCCATTCATAATTCATAAATAAAAGATTGAAGCCGAGGCCAAAGCTACTTCACAAGTAAGATTGCGAAAAAGTGAATGATAGAAAAGCAAGTCATCATTTTAACAAAGATTACAACCTAATTGTAACCACAAAAACTATTTTCTCTACCCCGAAATACTTCATAATCTTCAGAAAGCTCAACTCAGTTCTGGTGCAACAACAATTTTTGGTTGCTCTGCCAAATTGTGAAGAAAGTGTCCTATCAGATTGCCTCAAATAAATCTTCTATCAAGAAATGACAACAATGAATTTGAGTGTTTTCTATCAGATTGGGTGCCAAGGTCGCCAATTTCCGACTTACGGCCCCATTTTTGAAATTTCTCCGGTGCATGCATATATTCTAACAAGGTTAAACTTTAGGCCTTGTTTTCTCTGGTTGGATCCATAAACAAGTATAGAAAAAGGAAACAAAAAGTAAAAATGAACTAAATTTCTTTTAAAAGGTGTCACAAGCTACAAAATCTAAGGAGACAAACGCCATCAACATTAATAACAGGATTGGTACCGCAAATCTATTTCAATCAATACTCTTTTCTGCTGGTTTGATTTGGCGAGCAGCATGGCTTTAAAGAAAGAAATGAGTTTTTTTTTTTTTAATGGGTCTTTATAAGTTGGTGTCAGGTACTAAGGAGGAAAGGACATTTGAAGAAAATAAATGGATCCTGAAATAGACAAAGAATTATGTTTTTTTTTCTTTTTATTTAAATTTTATTAATGTGTCATTTTATTATTGGTTGTGTTTATCAATAGTAAATGTATTTGAGTATATATCTATGGAGTTTCATTTTCCATGCATGTGATAAAAAAATTTAATCTTAATCAATATGTTCAAAGGATCTAACAAAGTTTCATATATTAAAAATAGAATAGGGAATGGACTAAACCAATTCGAAATCACTAGGGAAAAATCTTTGGAATCTTTTAGTTCTTGTAGGAAACAAAATAATATGAATTGGATAGGTGTTATATTATTTTAAGAAAATATAGTCAATTTTTTTTTTATACAATCTTAAAACTATGTAATAAATTTTTTACATATTTACAGTGCATAGTCATTAACGTCTAAATTATGAAAAAAAAACAAATTATATACTAATAAAATAAAACAAATTTATATTATCATCTAATAATAAATTAAACTATGATGTATGATAAATTTATTAACCTTTATAATAATTATATTAAAAATCATACGAATGATGATTTGTTTTTAGTTGATAGTATAAAAGATTTTATATTAATATCGCATAATTATTATATTTTAAATTATGAAAAAATAAGTTATGAATGGATAATTTTATATTGAAAATTTGTTGATTTTTATAATAGTTATCTTAAAATCATATTAAAAGTTCTTTTTTTAAGGATACTAAAAATGATTTCTTATTGATTAATAATATAAAAAAATTACACTAATAGTACATACTAAAATGCACTTATGTAAAAAAAAATTATACTATTATTTAATAATAAATTATAATTTAAAATAACATAAGTTGATTGACTTATATAATATCTCAAATCATATAACAATGATTTTTAATTAAATAAACAATAGTGTAAAAGTTTATACATTAACACCAAAAAAAACATTAAGCTCACTAATTATATCCAAATTACTTTAAACTTTTTTTCTTTCTATGATCACATGTTTAACCTTTTTACCCAAAATAGACTGTCTACGCGGCATGGCATGTGGTTTGGGTAAAGTTTCACATTTATGCAAAGTAATTACCAAAAACAATGGAATACTTACCTCCATTCGGACCTCAAACCAACGTCTTGGATTGGTAATTAAAATAAAAAATGGAATAGATTCCATGAATAAAAACCTAAATTGAGTACGGGGCAAATACAGTGATTGATTAAAATGATGAGTTTGAGAAGTGTAAAAGCATAACAACTTTTTAGGTTGGATTTGTATTTTTTTCGTGTATGCATAAAAGATCGTCTTGGTTATTGCATAACACAGGACCACACACCCCCTTTCCTTCCCACCCTATTATTCCATGCCTTCTTCTCACGCAAAAAAGGCCTTATAAATCCCACACTACACCCTGTCTAAAGCCCTCCTCTACACTGTTCCCTTTCACCATTCCATTTTCTAACTTTTCTGACTCTGCTCATGGCTTTTCTTTTCTTAGCATCACCTATTCTCTTGGTATCATAGTTATTTATCTTTTGCAACGTATAATTGTAGCCAATGGAGGAGGAGAGCGAGTTTCTTTTAGAAACGAAGCTCATTATCAACTCGTTATGCACAGAAACACTTTCCCTTCTCTCTGTTCACTCTTCCCAACCTCTGTTTTCATGCATTGTCACTTTCTGTTTCTTGATTCTCCTTTATTTGCCTCATCTATTTTGGAAGATAGTTTTCTCACCCGTGCTGTTTCTCTCTGGGGTTCTCTTGCTCCTCCTTCTCCGTCTCGGTGCAATTCAGAGGTCTCAAAATGAAGAGAAGAAAAACCCGGTTGAACCTGAACCCATTGCAAACGAAGAAAACAGGGGAAACAGAGAAGAGAAACAGGGGAATCCCATTGAACCGGTGGAAACCGATTCTCAGGATCATGTTTACAGGTGGATCACGAGCCAATCTCAAACAACGATAAAATCTCAAATGGGTTTTCAATCAAGTTCGCGTTTTGACGAGTCTTTCGTGGAGTGGAACGTGAAAGCGCCGTTGGAGGTCATATACGAAGGTGAAGAAACAGAGCAGAATCAAAATGAGAAACGTGACGAGGGTATTTTGAGGCACCCGTCGTTGTCACGGTACTACCCTGAAACTGACTCCGATAGCTCGTCGGAGAGTGGGTTTCCGGCGACGGAGAACTGGGACTCGCCGGAGAACATGTGCTTCAGATGGGATGAAGAAGACAGGGAAGGGTTAATTGAGATAGCTCTTGACGGTTGCAAGAAGAGGGAAGTGGGGTTTCACTTCGATGAGGAGAATTTGATCGAGATTGATATTTCTCCGACGAGGCACAGGGAATTTTCCGGCGAGGACGACCCCTTTTCCGGTGAGATTGGTTGCAATTAGTGTGATGTTTACTAAAGATTAACATGGTGGATTATTATGTGATTTGTTTTTGGGATAAGGGAAAGGGAAAATTAGAGATTTGGAATTACTTTGGATTATGGCAGAGTAGTATGTCTCTTTTGGATGTGGTCACCATTGTACTACTCTCTTATCAAATCTTTAAGTGGAATTAATCACTAATCCCAAATATTCAAATGCCATTAAATGACTAAGATACCCCTCCCCATTCGTCCCTCTATCTCCATTAGTTACTCTACAAATTAATGCATATGGTGAGATTTTTCCTATATTATAGTCAAGGTTTTGATTATGCGTTTAAGATTTAACTTGCGGGCAAGTGATTCTAATTGCAGTCATAGTGTGATTATGAAAACTTTTAAAACCTAGTACTATAGTAATAATTGTAGTTGGGAATTGCAATAAAATCTTAATTATACTAATTGCAATCATACTTTTTTTTAAAAAAAATCTTTGGTAAAAAAATTATTCTGTTGATAACTAAAATGTGTTAAAGTATAAAATGATAGACATTTTTTCAACAAAGGTAAGTTGATTTCAAAAATAAGTATTGTTCTAACGATGCCTTGTAAATGTTATACACAAAATTGCATGCTTTAAACTAACAAAATATATAAAGATAGTTTATTTTTAAGAATAAAAAATCAATTTAAATTACAAAATGTAGTATTTAATAAAAATTGAACGGTTGTGAGGAGGATCTTAGAATTTCTCCATGACATGATATGGTCCTATATATGTCTGGTCAATGATTGGTTGTTACTTGTTATACTTTGCACCCCCAAAATGGACTTTGAAGGCACTCCTACCACGTAGCATTTGAAATAGCGTGAGTACTTGGTTCAATCAAAGTTCAAACACTATACCCCACTTGAAGCGGTTTGCACTTTGCATGTCCCATGTAGCGGTAGAAAAGTTAAATGGATTGAAGGGAGAGTGACAAGTGACACGACGTACTAAGAGTAACATTATTGTTTGATACATACCAATACATAAGAATATAAATGTGAATAGAAACTTTGACAATAGTTTGAATCAATTTTTATATCTTAAAATTTCTCTTAGCAGTTGAGACAAATGAAAGGGACTTTCACTCTACGAGTCTAGGAATAAACAAGTAAAAGATTAATTTAGGCATTTAGGCTTCAGGTTTTGCTGTCTAGAGAAGATTCTTATTACCTCATATTCACTTTGTTTATACATATACCCATATGTCCATGTTTTTGAGGATTTTATCGGTATCGCGCATGGTGCCTATCAAAAGTTGAGAGACGTCAAATTCCAAGGGAATTTACAACCTTCTGTTTGTGATTGTCTGTGCAACCAGGATTTCTGTTCAAAAGCTTAATTTTTTTTCAGAATGAATAAATGTCGTTTTGTGGCAAATACCAGTAACTAATTATTCTCACAGGTAATATATTTTAGCTTGTGATTTTATTCCTTCTATTTTTTAAAATTTATGATTTTGATTTTTTAATCTTATAAATTGATAATTTTGGTCCATTATTAACAAATAGTCATGATTAATTAAGTTATCAAGTTAATTATAAATTAATTAAAATCATTAATTATTAAAAAAAATTAATCTTAATTTTTCACACATTATGCTCCTCCTCTTTTCCTTAAAAGTTTTTTTTAATAATTAATAATTTTTATTTAATTTATAATTAATTTAATATTTTTAGTAATTACAATTATTAGTTAATAATTTATTAAGGGACCAAAATCACAAATTTATAAAATTAAGAAAATGAAATGTTATATATAATTAAAAATCAAAAGAACCCAAATTATAAATTTGAAAAATTTGGGGATAAAAATTACAATTCAGCCTATATCTTAATATAAAATTTATTATTAAAAATAATTTAAAGACTCCTTGTAATCCTATATTTAATGATATTAATTAAACGATATTTGAAATCCGACTCTCATTATTATTTTCCTATTTAGCCCGCAACTTGTGCAGGCTAGGTGTCTTTTAATATGAAATCCAATTAGATGTGAATTTTTTCAATATCATTCACATAACTTCTTGGTTTAATTTTAGTAAAATGAAAAACTTACGGGTTAAACAGTATTTGAGAGCTAAGACTGTTTGGGATTGTTTTTAATCATAAATTTCAAAAATTAAAAATAGAAACAATTCTTTAGTTTGTATATTATAGTTTTCTTTGATTTTCAGTTTAAAAATAAAGTTATTTTGAAAGTTTTTTATCCTATTAAAATTAGTTTAACAAGATTTGTATAATGATGGTGACAATAACAATAATAACAATAATAATGTTGATGATGATAAAAATGTTAGTTGTTGAGTGCTGGTTGTGTAGATGCCAACTCTGGTGTGGTGGTAGTGAGGAGTGGTTGGGACGATGATGTCGGAGGTAAAGATGATAATCGTGACAATGATAGCAGTGCAAATAGTGATGACAGAGATGATGGTAGTAGTAACAATGCCAAAAGTAGTGATGTTGACAAAAATGATCATTCTCAAATGTTATGAGAATGTAATTTTTTAATACTAGTACTTATGAAATATCTCATGAGTATGACAAGACGTTAAAAAGTTACATGTTTATTTGTAAAAATAGTTATTGATCTTGATAGTATTACCGAATGATTGTTGATGTTTCAAAAATGATTATTTAGAAGATTCTGACCAGTAGAAGATTCTAACCAGCAAAAATATTGAATAAAGTATAACCGTGTGAAGTATAATGTATGAGTTGCAGAAAAATCAACAATTAAAAGCATTACAATTAATATATTGTAATTTAGTCCTATCATATAAATATTTCTTGATGATCAAGAGGGCAGGAAATAAAATCATATATGGGTGAATTTGTTTAAACTTAAAAAAAATATTTTTTTAAACGCTTATTTTAATTTTTTTGAAGGTTGTTTACAGTACATGTTACCACACAAATCCAGTCTATTATTCTTCCTTTGTTTTCCATCAATGATTGATTGCCTAGTGTGGAAATTTTCAGAAAATGGGCTATACTCTGCGGTTCTGGATATCAAGAAAGCGAACTCACTGTTGCTGCCAACTAAGTGTGATGAGATGCATGGGGATAGTCAACATGAAGGAATCCCTAGCTATTAGATGGAAACCACCATCAAGGTTAACCTTGATGCCTCGGCGAAGAAGAATATTGGCAAGGGTCAGGGTGTCATCTATCGTGATTCAGAGGGCCACAAGTGCTAGTAGCAGCAAAATCAAAGAAGGTAGTGGGTGTTAGAACTTAGAAATTAAGGCAATTCAATAAACAAGTCAGACCTTAAAATGAGTGAATGTCTTTAAAGATTGCGATGAAGAAAATGCAGGTAACATTTCCTTGGTTAAGATATTAATTAATATCTTTACACTTTGCTTGGGGACCGTCAGGATGTACATATATATGTTAGTATAAAGCAACTAGCGTACGTGTTGATCACTCGGACAATGTTGGCCATGCATGGCTTCCTCTTTCAGAGTTCCTTGTTAAAGCACACTGCCCATCCCTCTTTAAGCTAGCTAGTTTGGTTTGTCAAGATTTATTCTAATGTTTGCTGGTCTCCCTTTGTGCTTAGGCTTTTTTGTCCCGTCTTTTTTATTTTTTTTTTAAGAAAAATGTTAAATAGACACTTCATTTTTGGAGTATATGGGTAAAAAGAAAAATAGGAAAAAAAATGATAAATATGATAAGTAATGGATAAGAAATAAAAAGAAATTAAAGTGTAAATGAGATTGAAGATAAGCTCAATGAATAAGGCTTTTTTTTTTTGTCAGCAGCTCAATGAATGCTGATCGATAATAATACTTTTTTAATTAATTCTCACTCAAAATTATATTGAAGGAAGTAGAAGCAAGATTTCCATGTTCAAATTCAATAAAATTGGTATGATTGATTTCATTCTTATTTGCATCCAACGTTTTTTTTTTAATTAGAATGATTTAGCACTAAATTATTTGCATACATGAATAGATTTTAAAAAAAATATCTCCAGTTTAAAATTCTGATATAATTTTCAACGGGTTAAAACATTCTAGATAGTAGAGAGAAATGGTTAAACCAGATAAACCCAGTACCTACCATGTTGAGCCAGTTTCTGATGATGCATGCTCATCAAATCAAGTCTCCTCATCAATAATTAAGATGTTTTCACTGTTCTCAAGCACGACAGTACTGCGTTCATCGGAAATGGGATGCTTATTTCAGGGGCTCCACTCAATTAGATTGATCCTGTTAAACAATCTATCAACTTTCGAAATTGCCACAAAAGACATAGACAATCACTTGACATGCCTTCCGATTCAGCTCACAAGCCAGATTCCTACGTTGAAGTTTGTTTTTGTTCACCAGCCAATATTTTAAGATCAAACATAATCCAATTCTCATGAAAACGAAATTGGAGTGTCTAACAAGGGTGTAGTACCTGTTTGTTTTGTTTTGGCATTAGAAAAGTGATTTTGTATCTTTGAATACATTTTAATATAAATTTATAATTAAATTATTTTAAACATACAATTTAGTTATATAAATGATTTAAAATTGATTCTACATAACTTAATTTTAAAATATCAGTTACAATATATCAAAGTTTTTTGGAGCAATTATGAGCATCTTTGTGTAGACATTGGATCATGTTGACACATTCATAAGCAACGTTTTATGAAAATAACTGGCATCTTGCTTTTACATGATTTGAAGGCCGAAAACGAAGAAACAAACACGTTATATACGTGTTAACCATTTCTACACCTCAATTATGGACATGGCAGGCAAAGACTCCTGGAGTCTGAGACATATCTATACTGGACAGGATGATATTTTCAGGATAATGGAAAATGTTTGTAGAATTGCACGGACATAAAATCTAATTTTTTTAATCAGCGGATATAAAACCTAGTATTTTGTAAATCAAACTAAAATTGTACATTTAAAAATCAGAATCATCTAATCTCATAAAACGTCTCCCTCCTAAACAGTTTGATCGTCATTTTTAATTTTTTTTTTAGCATTCGTCATTCCTTTAATTAGCAATTATTTTCTTATTCTTTAATAGAAGTTTCTTGAAATTTTTGTCATCTAACAATTAATTCCTGTTTTCTTTGTTCATCGATCTTCTTCTTAATCTCTTTTGAACTTTATCCGAGAACTAATTTTTTTATGAGTATTCCGATAACTAATAATATAGTCTTTGTGGAGATAATCTTTTATTATCAAGCATAAAATAATAAAAATGCTTGAGATTTGTCCAGTGAGTTCAGCGGCAACTGAGTTGTGCGTTTTTTTTTCCTACTTCAAAAAGAGGTTGATATCATTTCATTAAGAAGAGAATTATTGAATTAATATAGACAGGTGAATTATAAAAAAAAATACTTGCAAACTAACATAGAATCTAGACGCCTAGTAAAAGAGTGAGCATTGGCTCGTCTGCGGATGAAACTCATATTCATCCGTTAGAGAGCACGTTAATACCATATAAAATAAAATATTTGGTTTCACATGTTTAATTTCTTCAACATTTTGTTTTTGCAAACTGTGATTGATTAAGACCAAATTTTAAATTGGTTCTCATGCACAATTTCATTATGATAATACATAAATTAATTTATTTTTCCAAAACAATGTAAGGACGATAAAGCTTATTCATAATCAATCGAAATTTCCCATTTGACGCGAAATATTTCTTTCATGTTACGAGGATCCAGGAGATATATTCCGTCGTGTTTCACATACCATGCACTGACGATATACCCCTTTGTGTGCGAAGCAGACCAAATTCAGCTGAGTTATATTGGCTGTTATATCAATTTCATATTTAGGATCATATAACACTGTATATCTATAATAAAGGCTACATCTGCAGAGCGTAATGGACTAATCTTCTTCGCCATTAAGTATGGTCATCGGCTTATGTTCGTCTCCATCGTCACAGAAAGTAGACAAGACTCTACCCAAAGTGTTACACAAAATTACCTTATTTTATTTTCGGTTTTAATATTCTTTCCCATTATTGCTAGCCAAATCAAGCAACAAGCACTCGCCAACACCACAAATAACAAGCCCATATAACTATTATTAGGAGCATTCATGGTTAAAGTTGATGGTTCTATATGCAATATGCAACCTTTTCTCTTTAATTTGTTTAACAAATGTAATCTTTGGCATGGAGAAATTTTATTCGTACTATTAAAGCATTTTCCTGAATATAGACGGCGATGATTCAATTAAATTTATACAGTCAACTATTTTTTTTTTTTAATATTTTAACGGAGTTAGAGTAAAAAATAAACGTGTTATGCATTCAACTTCTTGTCTTCCTCTTGGGTGTGACTTGGTCCTTCTCCGACTTTTCCCCTAGCCACTTCACTGACTCCCTCCCCTTTTTCCAACAACAAACACTCCATACTTCCTTTCGATTGCTCCACCAATTCCCCCATATGTTATTCTGTTAATTGAGTTTCTCATACGTACCTTTTGAGCATTTTTTTTTTCCCAAATCAAAGGACATAGGGCAAGAGAATCAAAAGTGAAGAAGTAGTATAGGTTTGTTGACTTCAAACATGAGAAGCCACGGAAATGCCCTTTCAAGGCAACAAATTGTGAGTTTAATATATGGAAAAGAAAGGGGTGGGTCAGCCAAGACCCTTAACCACGTTTTAACGTCAAGATTAAAAATTTTATTTTCTTAATTGACATGGCGTACGTTAGATGATTGGTGGGAAAAGGGACATACTTTGAGACAGTTGATTTCAATCCTAAAGATTCCCTCTCAAACAAAAAAATAAAATGATTCCCTCTTATGGGTGGTTTGATGATTTTATTAGATGATTTTATCAAACATTTATGATTCAATAAGATAATTTTTTAACTTTAAATTATCTTTCTTTTTCAATTTTCAACTAATTTTTTAATTAATTTTCTCAAACATAACTTTAAAAAAGGAAACCGTCAATCATGCATAATTCAAAACTTAGAGTACAAAGGGAGAAAACAGGGAAAATACAAAGAGAAAAAACAACAACGGTTAGTGATTATTAAATTTTTATATTCATTTATGTAATTTCATATTTTTCAATTAGTTCAGTGGATCATTTTATTAAATACATGTGATTCAATAAGATGATTTTTCAACTTCTTCTAACTACTTTTTAGCTAATTTTAAGAAACATAATATTAAAAGAAAACGCTCAATCATGCATAATTTGAAACTTTGAGCACAAAGAGAGAAAAAGGGAAAATAAAAAAGAAAAAACAACCACAATTAGTGATTATTAAAAGTATTTATTTGTATAAAAAAATTTAAAAGAGAATGAAACTCCGGTCCAGGAAAAAAAAAGAAGACTCCGAACTCAAAAAATATTTATACCGGTATACCATTGACACTCAATATTATTGGAGTTTAGAGGTATCTCCCAATCTATCACTTTTATTAAAGAATATTTTTAAAAGTAGTAGAATAATAAAATCCCTATGGGTTTCTTTCGGGTTTTGCTTATGTTAAAAAATAAAATAAAAAACTTTTGTTCTAGAAATACTCCTGGTCGATCAGTATCCATTCTCCAACTTTATTGCTTGCAGCCTCCATATTAGGTGCAGTCCTCAGCCATGTGATGTTAAATAGTCAATTCCTCAATGAGAGTGTGTCCCCACTTCCTAATTCCTAACGTCTCCGTTCAATCTTCAAAGCATACTTTGTCTCGCACCCGCAATTTTCATCCTTTTTATTATTTTCCATACTGGCGTTTTATTTTCATATCATAAAAAGCGTTAGTATACACAATATTTAATTTACCGTCTTTATCAGTTAACTGTACTTTAACGAAATTTCTTAACATTTTTAATATATATATATATGGGATTTTTTTAATATTCCTATATAAGACATATACATAAATTTGATTAAAAAAAGAGAATATTTTTTGTTAAAAAAACATGAGAAGAGACCTATAAAATAAAAGATTTTGACACTTAAGATATGAGTTAAGAGAGATAGTAGGAATTATTATAACATTTGCATATATAATTTTCGGTTAAGAGTCGGTAATTTATAGATAATATTAAAGATAATACATAATTTAAGATAAAATTTAATAAATAATTATACTTTATTGATAATGTGTAATTTATAGATAATTAAATATCTGTTAAGAAATAAGGATATTCAAATGTATTGGAATAATAAGAGATTACTTATTAATTAGGTAAGTGTTAGTGGAGGATTGACACTTTATAGACCCTCTACATTGCAAGAATAAAGGGAATATATTTGTAGACTTCAATCCAATACATTTTTTTAAGTATTTTGGGAAAGAAAAAATGCTTGCTGGTACGAAACTGTTTTGCTAAAGAGATATAAGAATGTATCTGATTTGTTAGTTTTTGTAAATGATATATTCCTTGTAAATTGCAATCAACCGAAAATATTATATAGATATATATAATTTTAAATTAGGGGAATGATAATATCCATCTTACTTGGAATGTATTAGTATTTAACACAAAAAAATTTGGATTATAAAATCATTGATCATTTTGTTTTTCAAAATTTAATTAAAGAATATTATGATATTTCATCATTTAATTTTTAAAAAGAATATCTTTTTTTATTCATGATTCTCTTCTGTGTATATGGGAATTTTTATTAAAGTTAAATGATAAAGTATGATAATATTTTTGAATTAAATTTTGAAAAATAAAAGATTTAATGATTTTTAATCTATTTTTTTCCATGTCGAATGCTAATGTACACTAACTAGAATGAATATTAAAAATTCTCCTATAAATTAATATTAATATACTACTGTGTATTATATTGGTTGAATATATTACATATAAAATTTGCTATGATAAAATATCTTATTAATCTTATTAAATAATTTAATATGATAAATAATTAGAGTTTACAACAATAATATAATATCACTCTTTAATTCTCATGAAATTTATATAAGTATTCATAATAAAACTCATGATCAATAAAACAAAATTTATTTATTTTTAAAAATCATACTTCTAGAATTCATATGATTCTTGAATAAGAAAACAAATTCATTGTAACAAACACTCTCTTAGAATAAAAGTTACATTCGACAAACAATATATATTATAGGAGATAAAATAATGTTATCATATATATTTTTAATTATTATTATTATTATCATATTTTATTGTTGTGATAAACAGCATATTACAATTATCGTATTCTTTTCTATTTTATCTCGTTAAACTACCTTTTCGAAATAAAAATGTTGCCCTAATATTTTCTGTTTGACTTTCATCTTGGGATATAATTATTATTTTTTTTAAAGGGGCTCACTGCTCCACCAAACCAGGTGGCCCCACTAGTACGGACGCGTGAAGTTCTTTTTTTTATTTTTTATAAAGCAAAAAAAACTAAAATACGGCATAAAAATAAAATAAAATAAAAAACTGAGTCGGGTTTTGCATTCGCGCTGTCCAAACTTGGCCGCCAAGTAAAAAAAAGGGCAAATCTGCCAAATCCCTGCATAAACGTATGGAACCGTCATGAGAGAGACTCCAAAGCCCTAAAACACATTCCTATTTTCTTGGCTTGCGTTTTCGTTTTCCATTCTTTCTCTTTGACTCCTTTCTCTCTCTCTCTCTCTCTTTTCTCTTCCCGAATTTTGGACAAACACTTTCGTTGCGAGAAAAAAAATGTCGAGTATCACTTTCTTCCACCGTCTCTCTAGTGCTTTCCGTGACAACCAGTCGCATCTTAAGCTTGTACTGCTCTGCACCGCCGTAAGGTATCGGATCATATATTTAACTTCATTCTTCGCCTTGTTTTCGGTATATTCTCTTTTTCATTATTGTTATTGGAGAGAAAACACATTTATCATTCAGCTTCGCAGTTATATGGGTTGCGGGTGTGCTTGTTTCATCCTATTTTTGCTTTACAGCGAGTTTCACTCCATTGTTTAGGTTTTTTTTTAAGGAAAAACTCAGATCCGTGCATTGCTATAAATATGAAATATAGTTTCGATTTTGAAATGTCAAACATATTTTCTGTTCACATTTGCTGCTAGAATCCTCTGTTTCAAGCAATTCTCTATTTAAGTTTATCAAATTTATGGCGATCCGTTCGGATTTATATGCAAGCAAAATTTAAATACATAGCCTAGATGTAGATCTATGATATCTTATGATCAATGTTCATGTTGGTTGATGCAGTGGTGGTGGCCTTTGGGCTTATGGTGAGAGTGTTGCACCTGAAGAGGCAGTTACGGAGAAGAAGAAGGTGGTGGTGCTGGGAACTGGTTGGGCGGCCACAAGTTTTATGAAGAATTTGAACAATCCAAAATATGAGATTCAAGTAGTTTCGCCTCGTAATTACTTTGCATTCACCCCTTTGCTGCCTAGCGTTACGTGCGGGACAGTCGAAGCGCGCAGCATTGTTGAACCAGTTCGCAATATTTTTAAGGTGATCATTTAAAAGCCCATATTATTTCTTGCACTTACCACGATATTATTTTTTTTGCTAAAGTTGAACACTCTTTGCAGTAGCATAATGCATGCTAATATACATATATATTATTGTGTGTCTTGTTTGTATTGATATGTTACTATCTCTACAATTAAATATAAACAATACGAATTTTAACAATATCAATATATATATATATATATATATATATATATATATATATATATATTATTTTTAAAAAAATCAATGATTTAATGTTTTTTAATAGCATATCAATACGATTTATACGTCGATTGAGAAATATCTTGTTAAAAATTGAACTCAAGTGGTAAAACAGTTTTTTTTTTAAAGACAAGTGGTAAAACAGTGTTAAAATAACATTTACTAATATAGTGCCCGTTTATCTGCATTTTTTAGTTTTTTAGGTAAGATGTTTAATTACCTTTCAGGAAAAAATAACTATAATTTCCTCTTTTTTTTAGGTGTACGTCTTTGACCTGATGTGGGAGTTTGTAAGAGAGTAGTGAATATTTGATGAATAATTCTAGAGGGTTACGTTTAAACTTTAAATAAACTCTTAAATAATTTTGCACTTGTAGTACTTCCCGTTTAACGAGGAATAAGCAGAAATCATTTTTTATATCAACAATAGTCAATTTCATGCCACCCATATATAAATAATGCTATTTACAATAAGTAATCATTGTCAACAGTAAATCTTAAGCTGTTGTTGACCAACTTTTATGATTTTCATTTTTTAATCTATATCAGTTACAAAGGTTAGGCAGTAAAAAAATTATAATATTTTTAATGAAATAAATTATTTTTATGTTACTAAAATAGTGATTTTTTTTCTTACAAATTTTTATATTTTTTTCCTTTTAAACTATATATCTTGTTCATAATATATAAAATCAAAAAGTCAATTATAGGCTCATATTATTACTAATACAGAGTATTTAGTATTAATTATATCTTATACCATAACTGAGAAATGTTAGATATCAAATATTATTAGTAAATATTTTTAGTTACTTTAAAAAAAAATATTAAGTGAATTTTATACTTCTAATAATCTAACAAACGTTCTTTATTATTATTATTATTATTATTATTATTATTATTATTATTATTATTATTATTATTATTATTATTATTATTATTATTTTGTTTCTGCTTCAAAAAGCACCGATAATGTTGTCTAAGTCAACTGCATTTCGGTTGAAATGTTTTGACAATTGACATCATTTTGTTTTATTTTCTGTGATGTAAACAGAGCTCTGTTCTTAAGCGTCATATGACTCATGTCTGATGATTGTAAAATTTTCCTTCACTGCTGTGCTAGACTTCCATATTTCTCTTCGTACAATTATTGTGTTTGAGTACACTAACAAAATTGTAGCTCATAACGAACCCAACGGCAATGTTAGTTTTTCACCGGTTACTATTAGCTATTAGGATATGCAGATTCTGGTGCTTAGGTTTCCAGTGAAGGGCTATAACTGGCCTTTTTCTTGTTTTCTTTTCAGCAGAAAAAGGTGGACGTACAATTCAGTGAAGCAGAATGTTTCAAGATTGATGCAGAAAATAGGAAAGTTTACTGTCGATCTAGTGTGAACAATAATTTGGATGGGAAAGAAGAATTTGTTGTGGATTATGACTACCTAATAGTGGCGGTGGGCGCTAATGTCAATACGTTTAATACTCCAGGAGTGACGGAGAATTGCCATTTTTTGAAGGTAACTTACTTCTTTTCCTTTATCATATTTTATACTGTACAGCATTTAAGAAAAAACTGTTAAGAAAAAATAGTCAGGGGAAGGAGGGAAGGGGTCAAATCAATTGTTGTTATTATGGTTGGTGACCAATCTGTGCACCGGATTCTATGTTTTTTGACATGCTTTTTGGAATTTAATATCTCATGGTGTGCAGGAAGTTGAAGATGCTCAAAAGATTAGAAGAACAGTTATTGACTGCTTTGAAAGAGCAAATTTGCCTGATGTTAGTGAAGATGAGAAGAAGAGAATTCTTCATTTTGCTATTGTTGGAGGTGGACCTACTGGAGTGGAGTTTGCAGCCTCACTTCATGATTTTGTCAATGAGGATTTGGTCCGTTTATATCCTGGAATTAAAGATTTAGTTAAAATTACACTTTTGGAGGCGGGCAATCATATCTTGGGCATGTAAGATTACACTTCTTCCATACCTTGTCTGGTCATATAGTTTGATATGTGTGTGAGTAGGCTTCCAAGGTATTTTATTCAGTCATGGGTTTTAACTGCGCAGATTCCATGGGTTTGTTCAGTGGAAAGTTTTTTGCACAATTTTTAACCGCTGAAAATCATTATTTCATGGTTCAGCTAGTGAGGAGGAATATATAGAAAGTCTGGCTGTTTGAACTGGACCAGACATGTTTATGTATATAACCTAAACATTTTTAACTATTTATATTTATCTGAAAGGAACATTAACATTTGAATCTTTTGTTATTTAGTTTATCATACTTGATATGTTCAATTGCTCTTCTCATAGGTTTGACAAGAGAATCACTGCTTTTGCTGAAGACAAGTTTCGAAGAGATGGGATTGATGTGAAAACAGGATCCATGGTTGTTAAGGTATCTGAGAAAGAAATTTCCACTAAAGAACTGAAAAATGGAGAGATTAAGACAATTCCGTATGGAATGGCTGTCTGGTCAACTGGTATTGGCACTCGTCCATTTATTAAAGATTTTATGGCACAAATTGGTCAGGTGTGTTATTGAGAAATTAGAATTGTATCTCTGCTATTTCATAAATTCCATATCATGTTTCTCTGGTAGTCATTTGTCATTCACTCTGCTTTTTCTCTTCTGAACAGGCTAGCAGGCGTGCCCTAGCTACAGACGAATGGTTGAGAGTTGAGGGGTGCAACAATGTCTACGCGCTCGGTGACTGTGCCACAATAAACCAGCGAAAAGTCATGGTAATTTATACAATATTTCCATTATATAATATCTAATTAACTTGCTTCCTAGCGTCTACATACGCGTAAGTAGGTGACATTCTTATCCATAGACTAATTAGTAATGCAATTTTTAATCTGGCTTTTACAGTTTCTTTGTTTTATTTTTCGTTAGAGACATATTTAACTTCTATGAAATAGAAACAAATTGCACATTTTCTTAATTGACAATCTAGAGGGCTGTATTAATTGACAATATTCATTTCAATTCAAATGTTATCTTTCTCTGTTAATTGTGAATTGATTTTGGCCATTTTAGGAAGATATTGTGGCGATCTTTAAGAAGGCTGACAAAGACAATTCTGGAACACTTACGGTCATACAATTTCAAGAGGTCATGAAAGATATCTGTGAAAGATACCCTCAGGTTGAGCTATATCTGAAGAATAAACAGATGGGCAACATTGCTGATTTATTGAAGGAAGCCAAGGGAGATGATAAAAAAGAATCAATTGAGCTGAATATTGAAGAACTCAAAACTGCACTTTCCAAAGTGGATTCTCAAATGAAATTTCTTCCTGCTACAGCCCAGGTTCATGACATAATTTGCTTGTGGCGTTCACAACTGTATTTATAAGATGCATGCTTCTCAGTTATTTGACATTGAATTTCTGAAAATTCATGACAGGTTGCATCTCAGCAAGGCACTTACCTGGCCAAGTGTTTTAACCGGATGGAAGAGTGTGAAAAAAATCCAGAGGGTCCTCTCAGGTTCAGGGGAGAAGGTCACCATCGGTTCAAACCCTTTAGGTAACTAAATAGCTCCCACCTTTGGCCCAATTATGTTTTACATTTATACGATTTCAAGGTTATCCATTCGCCAATGTTTTTACTCATTAGCACATTGTTGATTGGTCCCCAAGGTACAAGCATTTAGGTCAATTTGCTCCTTTGGGAGGAGAGCAGACAGCTGCCCAGCTTCCTGGAGATTGGGTTTCAATTGGCCATAGCAGTCAATGGCTGTGGTATTCTGTCTATGCAAGGTACTGTGTTCCTTTTACCAATTTTTATATTCACAAAAACTGCCTGAATTTTGAGACATTATTATTTAGCTTCTCTGAATCCTTTGAACAGTAAGCAAGTAAGCTGGCGTACAAGAGCGTTAGTAGTTTCAGACTGGACAAGACGTTTTATTTTTGGAAGGGACTCAAGTAGCATCTGAGGGAACTCAACATCTTCCAGAGTCTTTTGCATTGGCAATGTGGCAGAGCTCGTTGATCATAAATTTCATATAGGAAAATTTTGTTTCAATTCCATTTATTCTTTGAATAAGGAAGCTAGGTGATGTTCGAACTCGAACAGCTGAGGCATGCTCGCCATTTAGAGTCGTGGCATTAGTTGGTTTCCGAGTTTTGCAGATTAAGTTTGTTTTTCGAACCCAATCATTCTTGTTTTTACAATTAATGTTTTGTTCTTTTTCCATTTTTCCAATTTGGTCATCATTAATGAATTGATTGCAACTAGGATTGATCAAATAAATTAGTTATAAAAATTACTCATAATTATATAACTAGTTAGTTAAAAAAATTGGTTACAAATTACAACTCTTAGCTTAGGTTTGAATTTTGTGATTTGCATGTGTTCATCATTATATAAAATCACTCGTATTTCTTTTTTTTCTTCTTTTCTTTTAAAAAAAATATATCTTTCTTAATACTAATTTTCAAAATATTTTTTTAAATAAGTAAATATGCTGAATTTTTGTTTATAAATTGTGTTTAATATATTTTGAAAAATTATTTATGAATATATAAAAAATTATAATTTTAAAAACTAAATATAAAAAATAATAAAATTTTAACACTTCTAATATTTAGTTTTGAACTAATATTATAGCTTGTGTAGTGTATAAGATAACTGTTTATTATAAATAGATATTTTAAATATATATATGATAATTAAAATTCATGATAATTAAATATTATGAATTCTGATTTAAGAGATGATTTTGATGATGAATAAATATGAACTGGAACTAAGATCTAGTAGTTACATGTTTCTTACTTGTCGAAACCAATTTTTCAAGAGTTAAAAATTAACTTTTTTAGAAATTAAAGTTTGAATATGTTAAATTCTAATGTTTTCAGAAATCAGTTTATGAAATATATCAAAAAAATTTAAAAATAATTTGAAAAACATTCTAATGTTGTCATCTGGAATTAATTTTATATTAAACTTAATTTTTTAGGTAATTAAATGATTAAAAATAGTGTTATTTATTAAAATAAATGTGTTAGTTTAACTTGATATATAAAATAAAATTATAATTTAAAGGATAATTGCGTTCTTACTAAAAAAAAATAAGGAACATAATTTTTTAAAATTTAATAATTAATTGAAGATAAAAAAATATTAATTTAATTTAACATAAAAGCTAGTTAAATAATTATTTATATAAGTAGTTATTTATGTATGACCAGTTATATAACTAATTATAGGTATATCTAGTACATATAATCAATTATGTATTCATAACAGGTTATCTAATCGAGTCTTAAGAATAATAATCAATTATATAAAATTATAATCAGTTATACAAAATTGGTTATAGTTATGATTATAATAATTATTTGTAATTTAATTATTAATTAATTATGATTATAAGAATTAGAATAACCGACCAAATTCATGAGCACTCTCCTAATTGCAATTTAGTTTTGTAATTGGGAAAAAATATGTGATTTTTATTAGTCTTTCCTGCAAATCTTTCCTGCCAAATCTTTCCTGCACAGACTAGATGTGATTTCTTGATCCGTCCAGGTCCACTTTCAAACAATCAGAGATATTCCCCCGTTGTATCCAAGTCCCAATCCCTTAATGATTGGATTCTTGACACGTAAATGAACTCTAAATAAACAAATCTCTATTGCGTGTTTAGAACCAAATTTGCCGAGAAAGATTAAAAAGAAAAAAAATTAATGTGAAAGTTGCTTCTACTTGATGTGATTTTTCAAGTTTGCCATTAGTTTCTAAGCATGCAGTTTGTTTTTTTTTTTTACGAAAAAAATATAAATTGATGAAAATATAAGATTGACTTAATGATGATTAAGAAGAAGATAAAAAAGAAAAAGAAGAAATTTAGCATTATGCCATGTTAAAACTTGACTCACATTCCTACCCCAGGGATAAGAAGACTGTCCACACCATTTTATCCTAGCAACCATAAACTGTCGATAAAAAAACAGCATAATTTTCTAAAATTTGGCATGCAGGATTTTCAAAATGGTATCACATAATTTAATGGTTAAATTTATGGAAAATTTGCATTTTAAAAAATTATTAAGGAGAGTGATCGTCCAAGACTTAATCCTAGAGCCATATAAAGGTCCCCGACTGGTAAATTTCTCAAGCATTTTCCTGAAATTGAAGTTACTTTATATATAGTAGTTAGTTATTAGGATGTAGAAGAAACCAGCAGAAAACTTATCTAAAAAATAGACATCCAAGCATGTTAGTTCCTTGCTTAAGAATCTAGTTTATATATAAATACAATTGCCTTAAGTATAACCTAATTCTGTAATGCCAGCCTGATTCCTTTACAAATGACATTTTTTTTTATTAAAACAGAAAGAAAAAGCAGAAAATTGTTTAGGAAAACACTATTTTGGGGAAAAGGAAGATGATCATGACTTGTCTAAGCAAAGGAAACAAAAAAACAACAAAACCCCTAAAAAATGAGAGTCATTTGTTTTGGTCAACAGTAAAAGGAAAGCTTTTTATTGGTCAGCTCAAAAGAAAAATCAGAACGCATGAGCGTTGGGGCCATGACCTATTGACCCATTGGTCAATCCGCCAAAGTTCCACAAACTTGCCAATTGCCCCTAGCTCTGCTTGCCAGAATTTTTTGTTATGGCTAACCAGATATCTCTAATGCTACAGTCTATTGAAATTAAAATCGCTTAACTTCATTGTTTTATAAATTTTTTACATGGATTTCAATTTTCAATTCATCCTATGCATGTTTGCTAACATCTCGTGTTAGAGTATTTTAATAATTTATATCAAATTATTTGTACTAAAAATTCAATTATTTTTTTTGTGATAATAAATTTAATATTTATATTTTTAAAACTTCTTTATATATATATATAACTTCTTAATATCTCATTTATTTTTATTTCACATAGAAAGTATTTAAGATATAAGAAATTTATTGCATAAAAATAGTAAAACAATTTGTTGAAATACATTATTAGTTTTTTGGCACAGACATAAAAATATATTATACATTATATAATTTAAATAATGTTTTTTTTAGTTTGTATTAGAAACATTTTTAATTATGTTCCACCACCAAGTTTATTTGAAGTTAATGCAATTTGTCTTTGAGAAATAAGTACTCTCCTTGATAGTTTATTCTAAGTTCTTCTTATAGGTATGTTGAAATATCAAGATGACCATCACTGGATACTCAATCACGGTCAAAGTAAGTACTCTGTTCTATAGGTAAGTTCTTCTTATATAATATATTAATTTATGAAAAAAAGATTAGGCAAAATTTAAAATTAACATAAAAACATCTTATTGCTTGTTTTAGAAGATAAAATCATGATAACAAATATAATTGAATAAGTAATATACACCCTTTAAAAAAATAGTAATCTACTCCCTGTTTTTTTTTTTCAAAAAAAGAAAACACACGCGCACACACAATGTTTCACAGTAACAATTGACTTACAGTTTTATTCCTCAGTATAAAACTCTTTCCAAGTTGGGCAGCAGCACAAGTCTCTTTCTCTCTGATAGCAGTTACAATTCTTCAAGTCATGATTCAATTCAAATATTATGTATGCATTGGTCCCCTGCTCACTGTTTTAATCAACCACTTTACATACAATGATTGCCTGAAACCGGTACCATTACCAGCTCAATTCACAAAGTAATACTGTATAATAATTTCATTAACTTGATCGTGAGGTTTGAATTTAAAATGGTTGTTATGAGATACATGTTTAATTAGTATTTGATCATGCAGCATTTAATTATCTATAAACAGGGCAGTACTTTTCCCTATACATTAAGTTAGTGCATTATGAGATGTAATCAAAGTTTTGGTAAGCCGTCTTATTCAAATTTCTAGCTAATAATAACCGTATGGTCTTTGGGCTATGCATGCAGGAGCAGGACCCATGCATGATCCCCCATAGGCACATCATTTTCTCGCATTACAAGTTATAATATCTAGCACTGCAGCTGGTCCATAACCATTCATTATCAAATTCATAAGTCAAGATATTGAATAGGGATTGGGGTTTGATGCATATATATGGCTACACTTGGTGTTCAACTCATATAGTCAAGATTACTCAGCTTTTAATGCATGGACATTTTTTTTCTGAATAAAAAGATAAAATTTTAATGCATGGACATCATGCTTACTTCATGCACACATGTGTCAAACATTAACCTGGCAACAGTGGCAAGTAATTAAATGAACAAAGACATTTATATACAATTAAACAGAAAATATAATACGTTAGATATTCTGTACCTATAATTAGGACATGGAAATGTGTAGGCAATTTAAATTTGAAAATGTATTATGGTGATATTGGGAGTTGAAGTATATAATTTTTCTAATTGAAACGTGGGGTGTTTCTTTAACGGTTGATGTGAAAGTGATTAGATTAAAGAAGCAATAGTCGACCAATGATACTTTGCGGGGTCGGTTTCATATCCACCTTTTTTGGTTCTTAGGTTTCGACAATTGTAAGGGTCCAAAAGAAGCAGGAATTGATTGCTATTTAACTCCTTTAATACATCACATCGAGGTTGATAACGGACAGATTCTCAGATCTGAATTCGTGTCTTTTATTCAAGATAATATCAAGAGCATTAGCATTAGGAAGGAACATACTAATGACAAGTTTAAGTAGTTTAAAAGAAGTCAAAATTTTACGTGTCATATATATTTGATTGCTTGTAGCTGAAAACAAATTCATTGTGATAATAATTGAGCAATTTCTATATAAACAAATTTAGTGGAATGATTGCGTAGCAGATTATTCTTATTTTACGGAATTAACACTAAATCCATATTATAACCACATCAAACAATCTCCAATAGTATTGTTATTGGTTAGGAACATCTTGCCCCTCCATTGAGTTGACGAACATATAATATATTGTTTTATAGATACATTTCTCTTCAAAGCTAAGGTATTTTCAGACTTTTCTGCTGTCTTGAATTTTACTTCGTGCCTACTCAAAGGTAGATAGCATTGCATTAAATTAATGACATTCTGTACCTAACATATATAAGTGGGTAAAAAAAAACCCAAAATAGCAAACAGTTCTACTTGACTAACATGGAGAAGGGTTAGACAGTAATTCTCTAGTGTTTTGGTTCAACAGTGAAATTGAAGTTCAAATGATGATCATCATTGCTAGGTAATCTTACAAAACATGAAAACACAATCCATTGACAAGTGGAAGAAAGCCTTAGGCAAGTAAAATTCAATTCTAAGATGGATCCATTTAGCATGATATGAAGTAACTTAGGCCCAGTAGTGCACAACTGAATGAAAATATGAAATTAGAGAAAAGGGCCCCACTTTGCTTCCAAGATATAGAGAGACATATTTGCAAGATACGGGGTTCCTGGCCCCCGAATTGAGGCATGTGCTGATGTGCAGAACTGAAATTGCAATTATGTTGTATGGATAGCAATAACATGTATTTTCCAATGAATTTGTTTTTCCCCCCACTCAACCAGCAGGACCCTACGAGCACAAATCAAACTGAATAGCTTTTTTGCAGTTTAGACCCGCTAATCTGAACTTCTGGTCTAGAGAATACTATATGTGGTACTGGTATCCAAACATGCTATATAGTATCAGATAACAATTTTGTCCTTTAACATTGTTGAAACTTTACTCCAAATCACATCCTGAGTTATTCAATTTTTGTATTTCTTTTTTACCTAGTACTAGTATCCCATTTGTCACGTACCAATGTTACTTTTCTTTACCTCTTCTTATTTCTATAGTAAACCACCATAAATTTTGCAAAAGATGATCTTGCTATTGGGGGATGGTTGGTCAATATCTTAATGCTTTTTTCGGGATTGTCATGACATGGGGGCAGCTTTACCCTTTTGCTTTGAGCCTGTGGCCTCTGGCTAGTACCATTTGGACCTTCTTCTCACGCTCTCTCGTGTTTGTCTCTTGAAAACATGCACACTTTTTATGATGTAGTATGCATCATTTGATTTGATTTGGGCATTTGAAGCTGAGATCCAACGGTTGAGATTTCATTGCTGAATGTTGTTTAGTGGGAGGTGGTTGTATGGTAGTGATTTAGTGATTCCCCTTTGGCTTTCATTGGACTCATGTTTGATAACCGTTTGCAAGCAACAAAAAGGGTAGGAAAAGAGAGTAACTTTTTTCTGAATTAGTTATGAGAGTCACTTCCACTTTCAATGCGAAAGGTCACTGTTGGCTGAAGGTTAATACAAAAGGGGGGTTCACATGGTGGTGGGGTGTGTGCAGTGTCATTCCCATTCCAAGGCCATTGAAAGCTGCCCCTTTGCTTTTGCTTTCCTAATCAAAGCTCTGTCCTTATTACTGTGTGGTGTGGTCCATCTGCATTTTCCATCTATTCACACTTCACAGCTGTGTGTGCCTCTGCTCTTACATTGCTCTCAACTATTATTCAAACGCTGCTCTAATATTATAGTTATACCACTCTCTCGGCTCATCTTTCATTCTAGTGCCCTTCAATTGATTTGCAGTTGGTCTGTTTTGTCAACAAATTCATGGAGACAATGCACTAGAAACAATATTTAAGAGTTACATGATTTATGTTATGATGTTGCAGAAATCATGCACCGGATATAGTTGGACCATTGGCATTTGGCAAACTATGTATTTTTTTTCTTCTTCAGAAGTATATCATTTTAAATTGAATAAATACGACACTTGTTCTAAGTCATAAATGTTTCGGTTTGACTTCAATCATATTCTCCGACATATAAATAAACTCTGGAGCTGATAGAAAGATAGTAAATTCTTAGTAACTTTCACGTCCCTAAAGGAAGATACATAACTTCTTAAATTTGATTTATATGTTTCAGAGAGAAGCTACTCTGCCGGTGATTTAAAAAATTGAAAAAAAATCATAAACTCAAAACAAGCTTGTTAAATAACAAACATTCAAGTTTGGAAACATGTTCTACTGTGAACAAATCATGTCCTTGACATGACAACGTGAAAGTTAGGACTACTGGTTTTCATTTTGATGTGAAAAATTATGTTCCTGGTCCATTTCCAAACACACATTAATTTTGACAGTGAATTCATAGAACTGAAAAGGGTTTATGTGCCAAAAGATACCATAAAAATTTCTTGTTTTCCAATATATATGAATAAAAACTTCAAAATACAACTTGTATAATTTTATATCCTCTTCTTCCTTGAGATCTCCTAGTAGGATTACTGTTATTCTCCCTATCCAGAGATTCCAGTTTCCTAAATTATTATGAAGATAAAAAAGAAGGTTAATTCGTACCTGTTCGGTGTAATGAGAGTGCCTGCAAAAGTATGACTCCTGTATTTACAGAACTAGTAACTAATACAACTTCTGCTCTTACTTGAATAACCGTTACCTAATAACTTCCACCAGTGTCCGGGAAAATAATAGTAAAAAGTGCATTTTGCAAGGCACGCCTCGCTCGCTAGATGCTTATACAAGGCTTTCTTGTCTTTTTGTTGATCCATAATTTACTTGCCTTTTTTTGTCCCATATCCAAAATTTTCATTTCAATTTTGCATTAAGCAGAAGCAAGAAGCAGGATAGACAAATTAACCTTTGCTGAAGCACCAATACAAAATCCCTCACTCACGAAGCATAAAGACATCACCTTGCTCTGAACCCTCCCTTTCTCTCTGGGACCTGCACTGTCCCCCTTCTTTCCAAACAAAAACACCCTACAGATTGAGTTGCCCTATTCCCACCACATTGACAAAAATACCCATGTCCCATTGATCATCCAAAATATTTTTGTGAATTCAGGATATTTCAAAATATTAAGATTAACTTCTTTTAACAAATGTTATTTTATAGGCACATCTAAAATCAAACAAATACACATGATTATTAGCATGTTTAAAAATTCATTGAAAATGTAGAAATTATGACCTTTTAACTATTAATTTCTAAAAATCATATTTTTTTTTTAGAAAGGGTGAATGTAAGTATGTAACTTTTTTTTTCATTCCACCCGGTAGTTTTGGAAAGTGTGAATGAACGTTTTTGTAAGACTATAAATGACAAACCAAACACGTATTATATATGCTAAAAGATATGTTTATCTATGAACAAACATGTTTATAAGGCTGCAAACGGTAAACTAACTCACGTTTTCTCTATTCCACCTAGCAGTTTCTTTGTGGTTTGCAATTTTAAAAAGTGTGAATGAACGTTTGTGGGACCGTAAACGATAAACCAAACAGGCACTATCCATGCTAAAAAAATACGTTTCTCTCTGAACAAACACGTTTATAAGGCTGCAAACCGTAAATTAAACACGCACTGTACATGTTAAGAAATGCGATTATTTGTGAATAGTCATTTTACAATGAAACCCAAAAGGGTATTCCGGTAAATAAACACACAAAGAGTCCAACTTTCTATCAACTGAAGGATAAGTATAGATCTGAAGTCAGAACCACATCACAATCTCTCCGACATCGTTAGTCAGATAATACCCACATCCGAAACCAAATGGGTTTGCTCTGAGAACCGAAATGGGTGACGAACAACCGTCGACCACCGCCGTCTCCGGTCTCCGTCGAGTCATCACGCTCATCTCTTCCTTGATCTCCCTCTCCCTCTCGATCAGAGTCTTCGCCGGAAAGTGGCAACTTATCCGGAGCAGGCTGGAGGAACTCCACTCGGCCCTCGTCGCCGGAGATGCCACGTCACTCTCCGGCGAGCTCCCGGCGATAACGGGCACGGCGGAGGAGTGCCACGAGCTGGCGCGGCGGTGCTTGGATCTGTCCTACAGCGGAAAGCTTCTTATGCAGAGCGACTTGGACGTGACATTGGGAAAGTTGGAAGCTCACGTCAAGAAGCTATCTGAGATATTCAAGAAGAATGTGTCGATGCATGGCTATGCCGTTGTGGTTTCAAGGCCTGGCTTTGGAGCTTGCAAAGATGACATGAGGTTCTACTTAAGGGACTTATTGACTCGAATGAAGGTTGGTGATTTGGGTATGAAGAAGCAGGCTTTGGTGAACTTGCATGAGGTGGTTGTGGAGGATGAAAAGTATGTGAAGTTGGTTGCTGAGGTTTCTGAGTTTGTTCACGTGTTGGTGGATTTTCTAGGTTGCAATGAGGTTGAGGTTGTGGAGGAGGCTGCCAAGGTTGTTTCTTTGGTTGCCGGGTTTGATTCTCATAAAGGGGTTTTGGTCAGTGCTGGGGTTATTGCCCCTTTGATTCGGGTTTTGGAATGTGGGAGTGAGGTAGGGAAGGTTGGTGCTGCGAGGTGTTTGCAAAGGTTGACCGAGAATTCGGATAATGCGTGGTGTGTTTCGGCTCATGGGGGTGTCACTGCTTTGTTGAGGATTTGTGAGAGTGTGGAGTGTAAAGGGGAATTGGTTGGTCCTGCTTGTGGGGTGTTGAGGAATCTCTGTGGTGTTGAGGAAATCAAGAGGTTTATGGTTGAGGAGGGTGTGGTTTCCACTTTTGTGAGGCTTGTGAGGTCTAAGGATGAAACAGTTCAGGTGAGTTCTATTGAGTTGATTAAGAGCATTGCCTCTGATGATGATTTGGTTAGGCAGATGGTGGTTAAAGAAGGAGGGGTTCGTGTTCTTTTGCGTGTTTTGGATCCTAAGTGGACTTGTTCGTCCAAAATAAGAGAGGTTGTGATGAGGGCTATTGAGAATTTGTGTTTTTCTTCGCCTAGTTGTGTTAGTGTTTTGCTGAGTTATGGTTTTGTGGATCAATTGATGTATTATGTGAGAAATGGGGAGGCTTTGGTTCAGGAGTTGGCGCTGAAGGTGGCGTTTAGATTCTGCGAAACATCGGAGGAGGCTAAGAAGGCGTTGGGCGATGCCGGCTTCATGGCTGAGCTTGTGAAGTTTCTGAATGCCAAATCATTTGAAGTTAGAGAAATGGCAGCAGAGGCACTCTCTGGAATGGTTATGGTGGCAAAAAATAGGAAGAGGTTTGTGCAGGATGACCAAAACATTGCTCTTCTTCTGCAATTGCTGGATCCAGGGGAGGGCAATTCAGGTAACAAAAAGTTGTTGATCTCTATCTTGATGTCACTAACAAGTTGCAACAGTGGGAGGAAAAAAATTGTGAGTTCCGGGTATGCCAAAAACATAGAGAGGCTTGCAGAAGCTGAGGTTTCTTCTGATGCCAAGAGGCTTGTGAGGAAGCTATCCACAAACCGGTTCCGCAGTATGTTGAATGGAATCTGGCACTCTTGAATGTAATTGTATTTTTTTTTCACCTTTTAACTGTATATTTTTACATAATTGTTTTCCAAGTTTTGCTAATTTGATTTCCTCATCTCAATTTGTTTTCAGTTTTACTATTTCATTTGCCTTCATGACAAGAGTAGCTCAGCCTTTTTATTGAGATTGTAACAAGAAAAATAGTGATAACATGAAAGATTTGTTGTAGATTTTCTTGGGGACACTATGGCATTGTTTTTAGGCTTTTAGCTTTGACTGTTCAGTTGTGAGGAAGAAAAGGATGATATTATTATTATTATTATTATTAGTACTGTATTATATATCATAAAATAATGTAATTAATCACTGGTGATAGTTACCATACTAGTGTGTGTTCCAAAAACATTATATCGTGTATAAATACGTGAATCGTGTGATCACATGGGGAGTACATCAATCCTTGAGGAGCATGTGAGTAGTGGCTATCTTGCTTCTCTCTATCTAGCATTATGTGCAAAGAGATAGTGATAGATGAAGTTTCCCATCTGTATTGCTTTGTCTCTTAGCTAGTTTGTCTTTTATACTGTAGCAGCAGTTTCCTTATTGTTAATTGAGAAAAGCACAACACGCCAATTCTTTGCATGCTTGTTGCCTGGGATCTTTCAGATAAGACAACTAAATGAACCTACATCCTTCTCTTTCTGTTTATGCTTCTCTTAACTAAACCCTATTAGCTTCTAGAGTTGTAGAAAATTACTAACATTGTGAAAGTGTAAGTTTCTAAGTCTGGGTGAAGAATGAGGCACTTGGATTCTGTGAAGGAGGAAAGAGCAAACTTCTTGCTTCGGTGGTGAAGTCAAATCAAAGGTGTTGGGCTGCATTTATTATACTGCGTATATGCAACCAATGGAAGAGGACTAATGAATGGGAAACTTGTGAAAATGTGTATCAAGTAGGGTGGTGTTGGGTTGAGGAAGGCACAGGAAACCCATGCTTCTTCCAATTCCCAAGATCTCATCCCAAATAAATGATTTTATTGATTGTGTTTATTGAAGGCCAGAAGAAGCATTCTTTTGAACAAAGAGTTGTGATTGAATATATCTAAAAGCAAAAGAAATTGATGCTAAAAACGTTAACTAATGGTTGAAGAAGTGTGCATTGTGGTAGGTATGACCCACTTAATAACATAAAAATTTGTCATAAGTTCGGTGCCCATGTTTAAGTTATATTCTCCTTTAAAAAAAAATGTTAGTTATATTTTGTTTTTTACTATAGTCTTCGCTTGTTCCAAACGCTACTACGAAAATTAGATCAATTAACGGGTAAAATCTTTTTCATTTTCAATAAAAAGGTTGGATTATGATTGCAAACGGTTGTCTTTGCATCCACTTTGGGGCATTATTCAACTGATTGACACCCTACACTAGTCAAAAGACATCCTTCAATAATCTTTTTAGTCCTCCATCAATACGTGTTCGTTCCATTAAAATCACGATAGCTGACATGTATCATTATCATTAAATTTTTAATTCTAGTGTTTTAAAATGAGAAGGAAAAAAAATACCAAATTAAAAGTGATATTATCGAAAGAATGTAATAGAAATACTTGATTTCCTCCATAACCACGAACACTAATAAAAAACAGACACACTCACAATAAAGAGAGATGTTTTCTTTTTCTGTCTCTGATGGGCTTTGAATTTATGGTTGCATATATTCTGTTTTATTTATAAAATTCATGTTTGTTTCTTTTTATAAGATTCAATCTATAATAATTTTTGTATTAATTATTTTCATACTAGAAATATTACTCATTAAAAGAAGACATAAAATGTATTAATAACAATTAAAAGAGAGAAAAGTATTAATGGTAATGATAATTTTGGAAAAAATTATGAACTTACGGTATAAATTTAAGACAAATGTACTGTTATTAACTAAATCAATCACTTTTTTTTAATTTTGATTAATTACATGGATCTTAAATAAAGCAGCAGAGTATTTCATAATGTAAAATGCAGCTGGTATCAATGGTGAAAACCGACGTATTTATGATTTGGGCTGAATAAAAAAGAATATTGTTCGGTCTGATATGTTCTTTTCCGCCTAGCTTTACGTTTTGGGCTAAATGAAGAATTTGAGCAGTAAATATGGCATTGAGATTGGCACCCCAAAACCAAATTGCTATTAAAACCCCTACTTTATAGAAATTTGTTTTCTGACAAAAAATACTTTTGACATTTGACACCCCACAGTGCAATGAAATTTTTTCATTATGTATCTTAATCAGATACACAACATAAACATTTAGTTAATTTAGTTAAGAATATTAAGTTTTTTTTTCCTAATTGATATGATTTTATCAGTATTACCATCGAGATTTCATTCTATTAGATTTTAGTTAATTTACGTAAAGGTATCTTTATAAACGAAGATTAATTAAGATAGACATTTCAGAGTTTCACACCATGCTTAAGATTTTTGTCTTGTATATCATGAATCAACCCTTTTTCTGGATGAAAATCTCAACAATTATCATTTGACATGAAACCATGCCATGACAGCAAATCATCCGTCAAAATATCATTCCATGAAACCAAATGACACTGACACTTATGTACATAACAGGGGATGTTCTCATCCAATCATAGTTTCCTCAAAAGGAGACTTCACACTTATTCACCACAATTTTCTCTAAGCCAAACTTTGTGATTAAATATAATTGTTTCCCTAAAGTCATCTTCCCCGCAGTAACGCAATTTCCTACTCAAACTTAGCTATATAGAGTCCACTACTACTTCACCCTGCTGCTTGGCCAGGTATCTTTCCCTCCTCTCTTTCTGCAAACAAAATCAGAGATGTAGATGAAGACGTGTGAAGCATTTGTAAAAAAAGTGACATATTACAAGGGAACTTTTCCAATAAAAAAAATAAGTAAACTTACTCACCCATTCATCTATGACAAGCCCTTCGCCGAGAATCTTAGGACCTGCATCTTCTGGGGCTCTCTTACGTGCCTCAACAACAGCAGCATCAGCCTCAGCCAGCTGAAGCTTCAGTTTTTCCAAAGCCTTAACAATACAATCATACGTCGGGAATTAGTTAATGTATATTATGTGTAGCAAGCTTATAAACATGTATACCAAAATAAGAAAATACTTTTACCAAAGTACTTAATGTCTTAAAAGTAGTACGTTTGATTGGAGAGAAATAGAGAGAAGGGGAGGGCGATAAGAGAGTCAATAATGAGAGAGGATTTGGAGGGGAAAGAAGATGCTCAAAGTTTGAGAATTGTACTGACTAAATTATCCTTAGTTTGAATATTTAAGATCAGTTGTTTTACTTGTCTACAATATAGGTATAACAATAACAGTAAATTTACTCATTTCTCCCTTACTCAAATCAAACAAAGATTCCCTTCCCTTTCCACCCCTCCTTTAGATAAAACAGACTGTTAAGCAGCAAATAGTTGAGTAAATGCAGTTGAAATACTTTATTTACATTTTAGTTGGACTTACAACTAATAATGTAGTAACTAGTAAGAGAGAATAGACATATGAACAAGCAAAAAAGTAACAATTAACATGCAGGAATATTGCCACCAAGTACAAATGAAAACTTAAAAATTCAGCACTTACAGGACAGCTACGCTCTGGATCCAGAAAAACAACCTGCAAAATCTGCTCCACTGTTACTTGATCCTTCAGCTCATCAAACTGTTTACAGGAAGAACATACACCCACGATTCAAAACAACAGTGGTTGATATATGAAGAGAAAAGCCAAGCATATACAACAGAGCTTATTTTTATTGTGTACGAGACAGGGGAGGCAGAAAGAATCCACCCAAAAGAAATTGAAACAAATGTAAGCTTGTATTGATGATGAAATACTCACCATTTCAGGGACATAATCAATTGGTCCTTTGACCTTCAAGCTCGTGATTTTAAATTTGACTCCAGTTTTTTGTGGCTTTTCATTATTCAGTGGATGCTCTATAAACTTGAACACTAGCAAACCAAATACATATTAGAGAGATAACTTGGCATTGTAAACAATCTTATGCTCCACAAAAAGGAACATGAAGAAATGAAAAAAAAAAATATTACCAGTTGCAATTATACTCTCGCCAGGTGCTAGAATTCCCCCAGGAGGTCGCATGAAACAGCTCTTGGGTGCATTTGTTTGAAACTAAATACGCACAAAAAGACAAAGAAGAACGAATAAGTATTATTAAAATAATCAGAGATAAAAAAATGAAAATTCCTTCCTTCCTTCATTTATATAGATGAATTATTCTTTTGCAAAAACTTTGACACAGTAGTAATGTTCAACATAATAGACCGTTGGTTGAAAGTGCCTCAGTAACATCAATATGCAAAACAAAGGCATAGATAACGAGGTGTACATGTTTGTTTGAGTATACCTTGAAAGCTACATTGGATTTGCTGGTGTTTTTAATCCTGACGGCACTCTTAGCCTGCTTGCCCGGCTCTACACATGACAAGAAAGAAGAACCAAATGGCATAACACAAGGATGAGACTTTGAATCAATCATATGGATTTATATAGTACTTTCTTTATAGAGTATTAGTAATTAATACAAGGATACATTAGGGGGATACAACGTCACAAAAAGAAGGCGATTATCATTGTCCATAAACAAAAAGAGAAAATAGCTTCTTTAGTAAAACAGTTTTATCCTGCAATCCAATTACAAACTCCATATATAATAAGTTTGTTGTTTTTTACAAAAACTACCTGTTTTTTATTAGTAGGCATAGTGATTAAATTCAAATTTTGGAACGGTTAATTGAAAGCCCAAAAGCACCCCCACCTAGTGGAATAAGAATAAAAAGCAGCAGATGCAAAGAAGTAGAGGGAAAGATTGGAAGAAGAGGAAAGCATACAAGGGAAGTAGAGCTTGTTGGAAGGATGAAGCTTAAGACGACGAGGTGCGGGGAGGAGCGATCTGGCAAGGGAAGAAACAGAGTTGGAGGTGTGAGAAAGCGAAGCTTGAACAAATTCCAGACTTTGCCTTTAGATTGTTGTGCCTGATTTTTCCATGACTTCCACGCACGGGATGCAGCAACGTGGTCGTCGACCCTATCTCTAAAGACAAAGCTTCAGTGTCGGGTCCCACTAACTAATTCTAACAACTTAAGTCCGCGGATTCTAGTCTTCCTATTCAAATGCCACTTCCTGCTTTCACATCCCAACTTTTTTTTTTTTGTCCTTTTCTAATTTTTCCATTTTTTTATAAGGGTGATTATGTTTTTAGTGATTTTTTTTTAAATGTTCATTTCTTTTAGTGCATGTTCCCTTGTTTAGTTTGATTTACCTTTTTTATCGAAGTTTTTGACTCTTGTGTTAAATATTTCATATTTATCACTTTTTTTTATTTTCAATTTATTTAATTTAAGGCTTAAGATTAAATGCAAAATTATAAATTGTAAAAAAATATATCAAATTAATAATTAGTTAATGTAATTTCACCTTTATAAGTTATTTCCTAACTTTTAAATTGTTATTTTGTGATTTTTTTTATCAAAAATTCTTCAATTTATTAAAATATATAATAAAATAAAATTTCTTTCTAATAATAATTTTTATTATATTTTTTTCTTTATTAAAACACATAACTTTTCTATTTTTTTGGTTTTAGATCATAAACTACGAATATTTTCTAACACATTAAATAAGAGACTAATCATGTTTACAATTTGTTTGTGTATATAATAAAACTTTGTATGCATCATGTTTAGTAAAGTATTTTTTTTTTTTTTGGTGGATTCATGTTCAGTGAAGTAAGGCTAAATAAATAAAAAAATGTAATGCTAAAGAAAGTAATAATTAAGAAACCATGACAGGGATTATTAGATTTTGGAAACCCAATGGCATCAAACCAGGAAAGTTTCTTCAAATTACAGCAGTTGTAATTAATTCAGTAACTATGAAGAGGAGAAAATACTAAAAAAAAAGGGAACCTGAGCAGCGTCAACAATCCGAATCATTTACCATAAGAATTTTAGAATCCAATACCGAAAAAAAGTGTCACCCCTTTCTCGATTAACATAATCCTAGAAAACTCGTGACTTAAGAAAGAAACAAGTAGTAAATAGAAAATTAAAATTTGTAGTCGGAATTATCATCCCATTGAAGAACCGCAGAGCCTAAGTTCTGTTCTCTTTTGAGCTTATCTTTGAGGAACCAATCACATATCTTGGCAGCATTGAGCTCCTCAATTGGACACCCTTCTTGCTCCGATATCACTCTTAGCAAGTTCAACGACGATATCTATAGCAAAAACAAATAAATGGTTAATTATATAAGAGTTTAATAGTGTTAGCATAACTAATTAGAATATAATATGAAAAACAATACACGTAAGTCCTTGGAGAGATTATATGAGAAGAGAGGTACCGTTAAACGGCATAGAAAGCGTTCATGTGTGCTCAAGCCTGATATCTCAACCAAACCAGCTTCCTCCAGTGTCAAAAACGTTCTCTCACCCTTATTTTCTGCACCACTGCATTTGACTTCTATTCTACGTGGTGTTGCTTTCCTTTGTGCTATCATGCATGTTTGGGTTTGTCTAGAGATTCCAAGCTTTGAAGGGTTGAAGAGAAACGTTGTTGTTTCAAGACATGTGTTATAGGGTCGTAGTGAAATCATTAGTTTTTCTTTGGGTACTCTGGTTTTCCTTGCTGATAGCACTGAGAGTGAAGAGAGTATCAGTGTTCAGTGTCTCGTTTTGGATGGGGCATTTGGGGATGAAACATTACAACGCGAGAGGGAGGCTTATCTGTTATTCTCATTTCTTTTCTCTCTGTTCTCTTTTATGTCATTTTAATATTCTTTCGTTCATATTTTTTATTCATATTAAAATTAAGAAATATAGTGTTTTTTATAAGCAAATTAACAATTTTTAACCAAATTGTTATCTATTTTAGTATTTACTATTAAAAAATTACATTCTATTTAATTTTACGATAAAAACATAAAATAAGTGAAAGAAGGAGTGAAATTAATAAAATAATTATTAATATTATCTTAAAAATTTTAAATGTAAAGTAAAATATATTTTTTTAAAGAAAAAATAAGTTTTAAAGAACAATATAAAAATAAGTGGTTTTAAGCGGAAGAAAACTACAGGGAGCATAGGCCTTAGCCCACTTATATTTGGACAAACTCCAGCCCTAACTGGTACACGATTGGGCCTTTAACTTTATAAATGTAGCCCAAATCAGACTACACCTAATAAGCTTCTCCTTATTTTATTTTTTAAAAAAATTATGGAAAGTTTTCCTGTGCACATTTAATTATTGACTTTTTCTGTTTTGAAAAGTCATAAGTTAAAAAAAAAATATTTGATATGTTAATGACTGAAACTTTTGACTTATAAAGCGAAAGTTACACAATATTATATTTTTCAATTGTGTACATGTTAAATTAAAAAGACAATAATATTTTTTATTCTTCTCTAATTAATGTCGATATTTTCTATAAATTACATGTGAATACTTAATTTATTTACTTTACTTAATAATAATAAATTTATTTCATTTTCAATTATTATACATACAGACAAATATATACCTAAACATGTTTTTCAATGTTATTTTATGTGTTTGATCAGTAAACTTTACCAACTTCAGTTTAAAAACTTTTCAATGCTCAGCATCTTATAGATTTTCAACAAAATTTGCGTGATCAACTAACTTTTTTTCAATTAATTATGTTAAGCAATGCCATTGTCTAGACATATGTGTTCAGATTTTATTTCATTTTATTTATAATGGCGGCAATAAGAATTGAACGTGTTCCCTAATTAATTTTTAAAATTGTCAAAAGATAAAAATAAGAGCTAGCACTGCTTCTGCATAAATCCAGGTGCCTCATAATTTCTTTCAAATGATTTGTGTTCAGTAGTGGTGAAATAATGAAGATAAAAAAAAGTTTAATCGAGTCATGTCATGTAAGCAAAAATTGAGAAAAGCTAAAGAAATTGAGAGCAGTGTGTATATATAAAATATAGGCATTTGAATTATGGATTTAATCATCATCTGCAAGTACATTTATACAAAGATAGGTATAAAATTAATAAATAAATCCCATATTATACATATAAGCATGCAATGGCGCATGTGGTCTTAGAATTAGAAGATGGATCAGTTGGGACCCCAGCAACTCAAGTACATGACAGTCCTGAGAGAGTCTTCTGCCTGTTTTAGCTTGTTGTCATTGTTGGGAGGTTTGAAGGATGTGCCTGATGACAAGAAGCGATTCTGCTTAGAGGATGAATCCCTCAGGTTCAGAGACTTTATGGTTGAGTCACACTTATTAGACCCTAATTGCTCCTTCATGCCCTGAAGCATTCTCATCCCACCTTGGTATATCACCCTGCTCATGTACCTCAAGCTCATGCCCAGAATCTCTTGAATAATCACCTTTTTTCTTAAGAAGAGAGATCAAATATTTGGCAGAAAATGGCCAAGTTCAAGGGACATTTATAAAACAAACAAAAACATGGGCTGACCGGAGATAAAGGTTGAAACAACCGGCTGTGTTTTGTCTTCTTCTGGTCTGGGTACTGGGTAGTAACTTTAGGTCTATGGGCTGCATATATATAACTCTGTGGGCGGGGGACACGTGTCGGGTGCATCGAATTTAAAAGGATTATATTCACAAAGCCACGTAATATTTTGGATTGCTAGCGAAACGGTCAAAATGGCAAGTAAATAATTACTGAGGTAAGAATAGAATAATTCTGTTGGCTGTTGCCTTCGGTTATGTCTTGTCTTTCTTTCTAATTAATCGCTGTAAGGAAACTGTTTTTCTTCTCTTTTGACCGTGTGCATGCTTATCGCTTCCACTCTATCACCGTATACGTATACTGTATACAGCTCATTGTTTTTATCCAATTAGTCACCAGGAATATTCTTCATTTTATAATAATAGTTTCATACAACAATAAAATATTCTTTGCTGAGAATATATAACAATACCATGTACTGCATTATACTAATATAAATCCAAATCTTGCCCTTTATTTTATTGTGGGGCTCATCCATCGTTATTTTATTTTATTTTACTGTTAGTATATACAGTTATACACATGAGAGGTTTATGTTGCAGTGGGCTATGCAATGCATGCTTCTGTTGTCGATCGTGTGGTTTAATAATATAGTTGTCTTGAAACCTGGCATGGAATACATGTCTGGAGTCGCTCATTGGAGTTGACCTCTAGACAATTAATTAATAAAAAATCATTTTTAATACACTCTAGTGAAAATATTTGTGACCTCTAGAAAGAAGATTACGTTTCTAATGCAATTTACATGTTTTTTTTTTTATTTTCCACGACATGATAAGAATTGTGTTAAATTGTAGTTTTAATTTTTTTATAATTTTAGTTTCTATTTTAAAATCAAAACATTCAATCCTTCTATTTTTTAAAATAAACAATTTTAATATTTTCCTCAATAGATTAAAACCAAACATTGTTTATGATATGACATAATATTATTGACATGATGCTTTATTCATTGACAAAATTATAAATCACTGTCATACTTGTTTTGTTTAATTTAGTATTATTTTTTATGTACAATTAATCAAGAGTTATTATTATTTTTCAAATTATCAAAATTTATAAATTAAAAAATATTTAATATATAAATCTTTTTAATTTATTTTATATCATTTTATATATTTTCATTTTGAATAGTTTACATTTCTTATTTTACCAATTTATAATTAAAATTCATAAATTAATATGTAAATTATTTCCATAATTTTTTTAATTAATTTTATTGTACAAATTAATTTTATTCTATTTATTTACATAAAATTATTCATGGACGAGACGATAAAATATTTATTTTATTTAGTTAATTATATTAATGTTATTTTTTATGTATTACTAGTCAAATATTGATAATTTTTTTTCAAATTATCAAAATTTATAAATTAAAAAATATTCAATATATATAAATCTTTTTTATTTTATGTGAATAATTATAGTAAAAATAATCTGTATATTAAAATAAATTTACAAAAAAATATAAACAATTTATATATTAATTTATGAAATTCAACTATGAATTGGTAAAATAAAATATATATACTACTCAAAATAAAAACATATAAAATGATATAATATAAAATAAAAAATATTTATATATTAAATATTTTTAATTTTATAAATTTTTGATAATTTGAAGAAAAAAAAACATTTGACTATTGACACATAAAAAATAATGTCAATATATTTAACTAAACAAAAGAAGTGTGTTAGTAGTTTATGGTCTTATCTATGAATAAAAAGTCATGATTTCAATTCTTATTAAGACACTTTTTATTTTTTAATTCATTTTATTTTTTTCACATAAGTATCATGTCAATGGTGTACCTAAGTTCTACATCAACATTAATGTCACATCAAAATCAACATTTTACTTTAGATGGTCAACTGTCAAAAAGACCAAAATTACTTACTTTAAAAAATAAGAAGATTAAATGTCTTAATTTATAAATAAGGGGACCAAAATTATAATTTAGCCTAAGAATTATAACTCTTTTACTGATGTAAGTCTTATTAATACAACATATAAAATTAAGGTTAAATTACTCATTTGTTTTTTATAGTTTCACGATTTGTATTTTTTTAGTTTTTATAGTTTGAAAGTGATTTTTTTAGTCTATATAATTTACATTTTAATTCTCTTTTAATTCTTATAATAAAAATTAAAGTAGTCTAGCTAGTTATTTTTGTCAATTTTGTTTAAACTTCATTACTATTTGATTATCCTCTATAATTATGTAAGAAAAAATATTGACCTCAATAATGTACTGATTAATGAAGTAGTATAGCTAGTTTCATCATTGCTGTTTTTCTTTGATATATATATATATATATATACTTGTGTTACTTAAAATTTGCATATATATATATATATATACTTTGAGTAAAATCATCATTGATTTAAATAAATATTAGTTTGATATTTTTCTACAAATTAAAATATTTTTCCTTTCTTATAATGTTAGTATATTTCTATAGCTAACATGCCAAATAATTTACTTTACCTATAATAATATGGACAGCTCATAATAGGTTAAGATTTACTTAAAATTTTGTTTAGACACGTATAGCTAATGATGTCTTTGAATGACTTATGAAGAGTTTCAAGCTCAATTTCTTCTTTTGATTAAGAGGGGGAATAAAGCTTAAAATACAAAATTAAAATCATGTCTAAAAATCATGTGTTTCAAGATCAATAGATAAAACTAACAAAATGTATCAGTTCAATTAATTATATATATCTTATCTTAACTTATTTAATAGGTGGGTGAATCTAACCCTAGTCACTTTTTAATGAGTTTATAAAATACTAACTCATCTTAACGTATCACTGATTAGTGAATTAAACAGATTGACTTACCTAATATAAAAAAAAAAAAATTAAAAATTCTTCTTAAAGAAACAAATTTAAACTTCTATGGTACTTAAAGTTCAAAATTTTATAAAAAAATATAATCGTAACATCAAATGTTCTTAATTACGATCAATTTTAATTCTTTTGATTTTAATAAACAACAATTATAAGACATGAATAATTGTCTTAGAACTCACCTAAAATTTTTATCTTATAACCTAATGATTTTTTTTTAATTCGTAGACAAGTCGCGAGAAAACCGATCCATCATAAGTTCAATTCAGTCAACCAGATAATTTTTTCTTAATATTACTAGAATATATATTTTTTAATCCAATCCAAATACAACCTTCAAAGGTGATTGCTGCAAGAGAAAATTATCAGGGTTCAACTTGCATAGAGTGCATAACAGCATTTTTCGTATCAGCCCACATGAGGTCATTACTATTTTCTTCTGCTTTAAGTTCACCATTTACACTCTTATAAGTTTCACTGGGAATTTTTCTGGCATCTGTTTCAGCTAAATCAACCTTGGCATTAGCTCATCAGTTGCAAGCTCGAATTTCAATTCCATTAAGATAAGCAAGATCAATCTCTTTAAAAAGTGAAATGCATAGTATTTTCACACCTAACTCAATTACCAGACTCATTTGATTGAAAAAGTATTATTCAACTATTTTGTTTTAATAAAAACTTAGTGGAATAGAAATATTATATTTAAAATAATCTAGATATATATTTAAGCAATCTATGCATATTAAACTTTTAAAAAAATATATTTATTTTCATTACCAACAGGCAATTCCACTTGCACTATTTTGTGTCTCTCTTCAACGCTCGACACTGATGGCGATTGATATCCTGCGTTCACCTGTCTCCGCCGTCCGATTCTTTAACGGTGCCGCCACTCGCAGTCGTTGCTGTAGTAGCACCTTCCGCTTCAACGTATTTTTTTCTTAAAAGGAAACTATTTCATTTTCTCTCAAAGCCTGAATTTCCCCTCATTTCGATTTGCAATTCATTAGGGCGATCCTGCCATTTCCGCAGCAAAACGCAAAGCATTACAAAGAGCTTGAAGCCGCTGTTGACGTAGTTCGCAGGGCTTGCCGTCTCTGTCTTAATGTAATAGTAATCTTCTTTGTCTCCTTTTTTCCCTCTCAATATTTGGTTGGTCTGTAGTTGTTCTTAATTTTTGTGTGTATGGGGAATCGTCAGAACTCAGAAGTGATTCTGCTACATTTGTATTTTATGTGCATTGAAGAATGTTATGTGACTTGAGTTAAATGCCCGCACTCTGCAGGTGAAATCATCCTTGTTCTCAACTGATGAGAAGGTTCTTGAAAAAAATGACCAGACTCCAGTGACCGTGGCAGATTTTGGAGTTCAAGCTCTCATAAGTTTGGGTATTAACTTAGTCTCGTGTCAAATATAACAATTAGCTTAACATATTTCTTAATTGTGATGCGTGTATGAAATGAAACCAATGTGGAGTAAATGTAATGAATTTTATTTAGGGTCTGTTTCGATAAACTTCTTCACAAGCACTTATAAGAAAATAGGAAGGGAAAAAGAAACAAGCCTCTCCATAAGCTAATTTGTAGAAGTTCTCTCATTAGCTTTTTCAAAAATTATTTTTAACTTGTACATAAGCTAATTTTAGTTTATGGAGAAGCTTATTTCGTTTTTCTTCTCCTATTAATAAGTTTATCTAAATAGGTCCTTAACGTGGTCAATTACAGCTCTACATGAGTCGCTTTTCTTTTTGGGGACATAACAGCAATATGATGAACATTATTTTAAAGGACTCGGTGAAACTTAAAAAATGCCAATGAAATCTGATTAATACTCATAATTTCTGGCCAATGTGATTCATCGAAAATGTAATTGTAAACACTAGTTTGCTAAAACATATTTTCCTTGTATTAATGTAATTAGTCTAGTATTAGGATTACCATGTAGCCTTGAAAATGATTTGTCAGAAGTTATTATTCTTTTCACGGGATTGAAAATTTTGGTTTTATATCTTATGTGGTTATTAAAACAGAGTTAAATAAGCTGTTCCCTTCTATACCTTTGGTGGCCGAGGAGGACTCTGCTTTCTTGCTATCAAGAAACTTGGCAGATACTGTTCTTAATGAAGTAACTGACACACTTAGTTCCACTTGTAAACCATTGACACAAGATGATGTACTCGAAGCAATTGATAGAGGGGGCAAGGATGCTTTTGTATTTGGATCAAAGCCGGCCACATATTGGGTGGGCATATCTAAGCAGTTCAATTAAATGCTGTAAAGTGATGCAGTATAGCTTCTTAAAAATTTGATTCATGACTTCCTTTTCTATGTTGTTGTATGAGATGTTTGTTCACATTGCATTCCTGGAGATGAGAAAATGTTGGTAATTATTTTTGCTGTTTTATGAAAGCTACATACTTTTACAAGTGAATTTCTATTAGCCATTGGGACATTATCTATTTAAAGGTTAATATTGGATATTTATATATTTACTTCTCATGTTTGAATTTCCCCATCATAACTTATGGGAAGTCCATTGAATAAATACAGGTGCTCAACCCAATCGATGGCCCACATGGTTTTCTAAAGGCTGGCAAAGCCTTATATGTGGTAAGTCATAATGTAATTTATACCTTTTGAAGTTCTTTTCATATAAATGTAATAGTCTATGACAGAGAAATCCTAGAGGTTTCATCCGGAAATGCTCTTTGTTGTATAGTAAACCTTGTGATATTGTTTCAGCTATGATGTACTTTCCTCTCAACGACTGGGTACAAATAAGCTGTGCATGTATATCTTTAGATAAGGAATTCTTGCAATGAATGTTATTTTCTTCACAGTGCATCATATGTTGATCTGACTTTGTCATTATTATCTTAAAAATTGTCTAATGGATTTCCAAAGAAAACAGGTTGGTTTGGCTCTTGTGGTTGAAGGAGAGATTGTTGTTGGTGTTATGGGCTGCCCTAACTGGGAGGAAGACTTATCTGAGAAATCCTCTACTGAGATTGAGGAGGGTTGGGATTCTCTTGGTGGATCAGGAACTGTAATGATTGCTCATAACGGCTGAGGAACTTGGATGAAAAGTTTGAATAGCCAACTCAAATCACCTTGTGTGTGGACCAGATGTTTTGTTGATGGGTCTGACATAATACATAAAGCAAGCTTTTGTATTCCAGATAGTCAAACATGGGAATCACTGCCACTGTATTCCTTATCTAATGCCCCAAGCAATGCTGGCAATGTAGGGAGCAATCAAATTCTTCTTTTGGGAGCATGTTGAGGAAGGTCTCAGAAATATTATCTATATGTGTTTTTTACTTGATTACATCCAATCAAAACTTTTCTGATAATTGATCTATGAAGCGATCATTAGTTTGTGTTATATTCTTATTCTATTTTTACTGCTTACATTTCCTGAGGTAACTTTTAAAGTAGAATTACAGTCTGCTCTCTGAAAGGAAGTCTTTGTTAATATCTTTATCTGAAGTTTAAACAGAGAAGTTATTGCTCTAATTAGTAATTACTAATTAAATTAACTGTGATTACTATTTTTGCAATTTGTTGATAGTTTCATCTCATGGTGTTAAAATCGCCAATAACTTTAAGCTTCATTGGTTTTTAATCTTTTCTTTCTTTTGTTTGCTCATTTCTTGACATTCTTATGGATCAACGCAGTTTATGCAAGTATTTGATGGTTGCCTCTGGTAGAGCATCTATTTTCATTCTCTGAGCAAACGAGAAGACTATTATAGAGGTATCCTATCAATTTTTAAGTTTATAATTGGATGGATAATTTACGTAGTGATACTTTTTTTATTTGGTCTTGTGTAGGTATGGGACCATGCTGTTGGCATTATATGCGTTCATGAAGCTGGTGGAAAGGTAGTTTTTTTTTCTTATCATTTTTGGGTCTGTTAAAATATCTCATACTTTCATCTTGTATTCTTGTTGCGCATTTTCTTTTTTCTGTTTGACATGTAGTTGAAGGTATGACCGCATGAATAATGTCTTCCAAATATTTCCAGCGAAACTATTAGTACTGTAGATAATTGTTGTGCCCCCTATAACTGATGGCAGGTAGTTTAAATTTCGTTTTTCATCTAATTAAACAAGTGTTTGTTTGCTATTTGATGTACTTTGGCATAGTGGATTTCTTAGTGCTGCAAAGGAATTCTCATATGTAGTAATAAACTAAACTGATAATGTGGTGTAGTGGATTGTGCACAGCGGTCGAAACCTTTTAATTCTGCCCTGTTACTCTGTCCAGCCTTGAATTTGTGAAATGCCTGTTAAGTTGTTTTAGCACGGATTTATGATTCGTGGACACTTGTATATGATTCCAGACATTGCTGTATGAATAAGTGTACTTTTTTAAGATGACCATTTTTTTTTCTTTTAAATTGTTTCATTTGATAATATCCAATTTGATCAGGTAACAGACTGGCAAGGCAGCGACATAGATCTTGCAGTGGGTCATGTTGGCCGGCGGATTATATTTCCCTATGGCGGTGTCCTTGTTACCAACAGCAATTTACATGATAAGATTTTGCAGATTATCGATCAGACTTCAAGAGTTTGATGTTTTGTGGAATTGCTCATCCTCATTATTTTGTGAAATGATTTGTATTTTGATTAATTTTGTTGAACCTTTGTCACATATATTCTTAAATTTTCATTTATATGAAATATAATTGATATCCACTATTTTCTAGCAACACCAAACCCCATTGCCTAATTCTTCCTGTTTATTTAATAAAAGAAAATGCTATTTTTACATTATTATTTTTGGGTTCCAAGATGCAAGGGTGAACTTTGGGTTTCACTGTTTCAGCCTGTAGCCCAGTTCAAAGTCACTCACTACCTGGCCTTTGCTTCCTGCACTCGATAGGAAACTCGAATGAACAAAAATACCCTCTGTTTCTTTCTTTCTGTTTTCTGCGGATCTAGTTATAATTCCAGATTGGATAGTCCGGAATAGACAACAAAATGAGCACTTCTCATTTCCAAATTACTCATTCCAGATTCCAGAATGGGTAATCCCGCATGTTTTTCGGATTACCAATTCCACTATTCCAGAATTTTGTATGCATACACAAGTTTGTCACTTTGAATTGAAATACATCTTCTAAATAAATTGGATTTCGACAGAACTGTACCAATTATTACCTTTTATATATGCAAAAGCCTTGATTTTCTTAAGAGATATACTACACTAAAAATTGCTGAACAGTTCTAGAGTTAGCCTTCCGTATCCTGAAATCATTTTCGGCCTTTAACTATTGGCTACTCGATCGTTACCTATTTCATTATATTTGTAGAATTATAAAGCTTTTATATATAATTAAACCCCAATTCATGCAGGAAAGTTCTCGAGCTCCATCAAGGGCCAGGTGTTCTTTATAAATTCAATAGCATTGTCTCAATTTGCTTATCTTTCGCCAATTAATTAGATTTATATTTCATCAAAATCAATTAAATATTTAGATTGGAATATAGTTCTTACCAATAGAAGTAGCTACGAGAAGACGATGACGACGGTAATTTAAAAATATGCGTGATTACCTTAAAATAGTTGTGCTAGCTCTTTATTCGCGCAAGCTTCGGATCTCGTATCTGGAAATAATGCCATAAAACAAATAAAATATTTTTCAAAGTTTGTTGGAGCTATTGAACAGCTCATATGTCAAAACAAATATTAACAAACTCTAAGACAGCAGTCCACCAAATTTGTGAACAAAATGCCTGTTTACTACACGTGGACACCTTCTTGTGGATGGTTACGAGCTAAAAAAAATAAGATATAATTGCTCTTTAGGCATAGGGAAGGAAAAAAAGTTGGAGATAAAATGTATTTAAGAATTCACGCAATAAACTATACTATATGATGATTGCGTTACATGACATGAGAACGTCTCTAGGATATCAAGCACGAAAACTTTATCAACCTATCATAATCTTTAGTAGATTGTAGAGATCGGAGTTGGGTTTGATTTTATAAGCATACATACTTTAACAATGGCTCCCACACCATCAAATATTTAAGAGTTTTTTTATATAAAATCTTCAACATTTTCTAGAGGGAGGCAAACTGTTGCGACCAAGCCAAAAAGAGTAGAGTTAGGTTTACATAAATGGTTGCTATCTGATAGGAGAAATATTAAAGAAAACATAAGGGGAAACAAATCATGCGAGGAAATCTCAGTACTTGATTAAATTAACGTTTGACTTTATACCTTCTAGTGCATTAGGCAGAGTTGGGTGAGAACTTTTCAAGACAATGTATAAGCAGTAACCAATAGTAATTTCACACCTTACCATCATTTCAATTCATGAATCTTGAAAAATATGACAAAAAACAAAAGTATCAATATCCACGAAAGCACTTAACCATATATGTACGAACGAAGAACCTCAATTATATGTATAACGTGTATTAAGTGAAAAATGACAATGTGAAAACTGAAGAGTAAATATTGGTGATATATTTAAAAACCATGGTTAAATTTGTGTTTGATAAAAATAATCTTAACATCTATCTATGACAATCAAGATTAACTCTTCTTACCTTTCATATTTTTACTAGATACATCTGTTATATAGTTATATGTATATATGTGTGTTGACTGTTGAGAAAATTACTTTTATAAATATAAGTAAATGAGAAAAAGATATTGAATACTAGAAATATGAGTACATATATAGACCCTATGGTATAGCTACATTCACGGCGGTGAGTTTCCAAAACATTTTATAATAGCCTAGTTAAAATAAATAAATAAATAGTAAAACTCAACTCATAAAATACAAGACTATAATGTTCACATCGATCGATCCAATATAAAATTTCATTTCTTCTAAACAAAATGTATTAAAACTGTTATATAAAATAAGTAAAAGTATATTTTGAAATTAGCAACAAATTATAAAGATATATGGAAGTATAGGAGTATGTTGCTCACACTGAGATAAAAATGCCTGTTTGATGGAGAAATCATGAGGCGGTCAAGATCAATATAGTCCTTCTTAATTTCTTGCAGGTAGCATATAATTAAATTAATTTTCCTAATGTATTTTTTGTAAATTAAAAAAGTTAAAAATATGTAACTTAAAAATTGGTTGGTACTCTAAACAAGTGTGGTAATTTTAGATTACTTAATAATTTTTTATCCTGGTGATAATCATCTAAAATTGGGCTTCATGATCAGGAACATTTTATCCTTTTCCTCCCACTCGCTAATTTTTCCATGTCGATTTATTCTTCCTGTATTAGAAGACCTTCTTCTACACCTAATGATTAAAGTAAATTAACGAAATTGTCCTTCAATTAAAATTGAATTACAACTCTCCTCCCTACACACATATCCTCCCCTGTGTTCCATTTTTCGTTCTTCCTGTTGTACTGACACGAATCCCTTTTGTTCTCCCCTCCCTTCATCCCTCCTTTCATCTTCACCATTGTTGTTGGTGGTGTCGTTGTTGTCGCTAACGTTATGAGTACCTGTATCTCAGTTTAATTTTGACTGTGTTAGTACAAATTGGGAATTTGTATGATCATATGGATTTTGTTTATTTTTATTTATTTATTATTTAATAAATTATTAATTCAATTAATTTCTTTATTTAAAAATTAATTTTTAATTTTTTTGTTATTTAATTATTTTATAAATAACTATTGTTGTTTATTTTAAATATTTATTTAATTAATTAACTATATTTGTTTATTTAAGTTGATTTTTAATAATTTTTGTTTAATAAAAAATTTATTTACGAATTTTGTTTACTTACTTTAACAAAATATAAAATCTTATTAATACCGGAGAATTATTGAAAACATCAGAATAATCAATATTTTCAAACACATCATTTTTTTTCCATTGTCTTCATTTATATTAACTTCTTGGGACATTATGTTGTCATATATTTATTGATTTTCATCTATCTTAACAAAACATTTAAAAAAATTCAATGAGAAACTAATGATCCCTAACGACACCATACATAATTCTAATTATTTGTAAATAAATCTATTTATTTTAAACAATTTTCATGTTGAAATTTATTTTAAAATCTTCTACACTACATAAGTATGTTAATATATCAAAATAGAGTGTTAATTAAGTTAGTATTTACATAATTTATCTCTAGTTTTACACATAAAATTAATAATAAATATTTGTGTGAAATTCACAATTTATTTGATAATTGTGTATAAAAAATTAACTCCCCTTTAATATTTTCTTGGATCTATCTTTATCTATATATAAACATATAAATATCAATGTAGCATTTAAATAACTTTCCATACAACCCAAATCCTAGTTCACCTTATATTTCATGTTGCAACACCATGAAAAAAAAAACAATTGTGATAGGATAGGTCAAATAAGGCTAAAAACAGAAATCCAATTAATGTAATAATATTTACACAAATATTATAAAAAATTATAACAATTTATTAAAAAACATATATTTTTTAATTTTAAAAAATACATTATACGAATGGACAATCGGTATGATTCTTACGGATTGTAAATCTGCATGTTTATTAACACAAAAGTTGCAGGAAAAAAAATACCTCCGCCATTATATCGTAACACTAACCACGACAATAACCACATACTACCAATGAATCCCCGCAACAATACACATCGATTGAACGTCACAATAAGAAAGGAGGACCTTGACCAAAAGAAAATGAAAATGAATGGTGTATGAAGAAAATAATAAAAGAACAAAGGAAGAAGAAGAAGATAACATAAATACTTTTGAAATATTTTAAAAAAATGTTGGATAATGAAATTTTTCTTCCAAGGAAAGTCCCTTCAATGTCGGACATTATGGACTCATATGGTGTCTCTATCGCTTTCGTTTACTGTAAAAGCTCATTTATATGAATAATATGGGAGAAGTATTAAGTATAAATATAAATTTGACTTGTAATTGTTTTACAGCTAGCTAACTGTATTCTGAGACGACGGTTTATGCCTACAAATACATTAAGGCCAAATTAGTATTTAAGAGATAAGATACTATAAATACTTAAAATATTAACAAATAATTATGTTTTTAAGAAGGATGAGGGTTTTAATAAGTTTTATTTTAAACCATAATCATTACTTCAGCAATAACTGTAGTCCTGTTGGGATGAAAAATGTAGCATATACCGTCAAACTCAAAGATGGTTTCTTCCCTTTTCATAAAAAGTAAGCCTTGCATGTGTCCTAAATGGCTTAAGCAGCTGAGAAACTGAAATGGATTGAAATTAGTAGTTTGAATTTGAAACACTCGCACTAAGTATAGGGATAAGTCAATAAAGTTTTGAAAGTTCCCTTTCGCGTTTTCGCAACACAAGTTAAAGAGAAAATGAACAAATTAATTAGTAATGTTTTTCCGCTGATTTTTTTATGGGAGTTTCATAAAAGAGTTTAATTTTCATTGACCATAAGTATATTTTTTTTATATTATCCACAATTTATATGAAAATTTATAATTAAATAAAAATATAAAACCATATTGTCAATATATTTTTATTGTTATTTTTTTTTGTAAAATACTGTCATATCAAATGATATATTAGAAGTTGTTTTAATATTAATTGTTAAATATGACGTTAACAATAAGTTAAAGGGAACAGTATCAGAAACAGATAACGGATTGCAAAAGGCTGATAAGAGGCGTAGCATATGTATAGGAACATAAGAAAATAATAAAAACCCAACTTTTCATAATAATTTAGATAAATGGATCTTATCCCATATCATGCCTAATAAATGTTAGTACCGGAGTATATATTTTATATTTCGGTAAACACCGAACTCTATTATTGCCACGGCGTATATTAAATGCCCATCCTCAATCTTCTTTACATTTATTATGTACACACATTTAAGATGGTGACTAAAACAATACATACATTTGCTCAAATGTCTTTCCTGGAATAACACGATATATATTTGGGATGAACATTCGCTCAACTTAAAGCCCAACAATTAACCTAATAAGTTAATTAATTTCTATTTTTTTTTATGTGTGTTTCGTCTAGTTTATTTTAAAAAATATATTTAATATTTTTTTGAGAAAGTTCGTTTTTTTAAAAAATTATTACAAACACAAGTGCATATTTCTCATATTAAAAGTTTTTAATAACGTGTGATTTTTTAAATTTAATTATTGTTATAAAGTATAGTATTAATATTCATTAAAGGTATAATACATAAAGGGTATGATCAAAATGAAAATGAGTGAAATACAAAAGCCATAAAGATTACGAACACGTATACCAAATATTTTAAATTTTTGTATTTTTTCTGTTTGTAATAACGTCAACCTTGCAATGTTATATTCATAACAAAAATATAATTGTGCAAATATAAACCAGATTAATTATGTTTTTCATATATACAGAAAAATTAAGAACAAATAACAGACATATAGACCAAATATATACTTTACCCAATCATAATTAAAATTCATGCAGGCTTTGCAAGACAGCTTGATTTGCAGCAAGATATGAGAGTTGTCAATAAAAACACAAATCTAAAACAGTATGTGTACTACAGAACAGATCAGCTAGTCATTCAACATAAAAGGCTTGCTTTGGGCAAAAGGAAGAAAAGAGAAGCCACGTCCATGCATAAAGGAAGAAAATGAACGCCGTGTAGTCCCTGTAATAGAGAGATCAGAGGGGTACGTGGCGTGTGATTTTGATTACAGCTAATATGAATCCAGAAAGTTAGAGTGGTCACACCCCCGGAAAATGATGCCTTCACACTTCACTCCATGATAATCTTAAATGATTTTTTTTTTTATGAATTTAATGAATAGACACTTTTGTTAATATAATAAAATAATTTTAAATTAAATTCATAAAAAATAGTTTAACAAGTGATCGAGATATGCATGGCTAGATATATATAGAGAAAAAATATTCATAGATTAGATGAGACACGTAGCCAATGCCCACAGATATAACAGGAAGGACGGCACCGAATCAATTTGACTTGCCTTGTTTCTTAACTTAACTTTCTTCCTATTTATACCTCAAGCATGTAGTACGTCCCACTAAGGACCCTACTATCATAACTCCATTTTTCTCTCCCTCTCTTCTCTTTCTTAATTTACCTATTCTCTCACGTCTCAAATATTTTCTCCTCCATCTCTCGCCAGCTTCAAGATATCACTCATTGAGCAAAGTAGGTCAAAAAATTTGCTCAACAAGGTAAAACATTTATTAGTTAGCTAGCAGTATGGGGAGAGCACCTTGTTGTGACAAGAATGGCCTCAAGAAAGGACCATGGACAACCGAGGAGGACCAGAAACTCATTGATTACATTCAGAAACATGGATATGGCAATTGGAGGACACTCCCAAAGAATGCTGGTATGTCACCAAATTAAACTAAACTTAACAAAATGGCTCTCTTTTTTTTTTTTTTTTTGTTAATTTCAACTAATAATGGTTAATTTTGGTTCATTAGGGTTGCAAAGGTGTGGAAAGAGTTGCCGTCTCCGTTGGACAAACTATCTACGACCAGATATAAAGCGAGGTCGGTTTTCATTTGAAGAGGAAGAGACAATAATTCAACTACATAGCATTCTTGGCAACAAGTGAGTTATAATTTCTTTCTATTTTTTTTCTTTTATAGCTTTCAGTCAAGTTATTAATTAAATAAATGACAACTAACTTGAGTCAAATAAATTTAAGACAACACTTACATACAGTTTAAGTGCTTTTAATTAATGTTGTTCTTCCATTTAAATTGAAGTTTTATTTCTGTAATAAATGTTTATATTAATATTATTATACTAATGGATTATTGGATTTATGTGTAGATGGTCTGCCATTGCATCTCGCTTACCAGGAAGGACTGACAATGAAATAAAGAATTATTGGAACACTCACATTAGAAAAAGGCTTCTGAGGATGGGAATTGACCCAGTGACACACAGTCCTCGACTTGATCTATTGGACATCAATTCCATTCTAAACGCATCTTTCTATGGTTCATCACAAATCAACATCCAAAGGCTCCTTGGCATGCACCAGTACGTGGTGAACCCTGAGCTTTTAAAATTGGCTTCTTCACTCTTCTCCACCTCGCAGCAACACAATCATGACCCTGATGACATGTGTGCTCAAAAAGGTCAACAGAATCAGCTTTGCGATCCTCAAATTCAGAACCATGTTCCACACTTTGTCCAATATCAAGATCCAATTCAAGAAGTGCCTGCATGCAGCACCATGTTCAGCACCCCTTGTTTTTCAATGCCTCTAACTCAACCACAGTTGGTTGAGCCAAATAATGTGGACCAATATACATCATCAACTTTCACAGACTTCAGTTACCAACAACTAAGTGATTGGCACAAAGATGGGATTGCGTTAAGCACCTTAACAGATGACTATATGCCTCAGTTATCAAGCTATAATAATTATTATAGTTCTAATAGTCATCAAAATCTCATGTATCCTCAAGTGTCCGAACCTTCAACTTTTCATTCCAATAACAGCAATCATCAGAACTTCAGCTTCGCTTCAGTTCTATCAACACCTTCGTCAAGCCCCACACCGCTGAATTCGAACTCCACGATAATCAATGGGAGCAACACAGAAGACGAGAGAGACCAAAGCTATGACAGTAGTAACATGTTGAAATTTGAAATCCCAGATATTTTAGATGTGAATGAGTTCATGTAATGTGATCAGATAGATCTTCAATGATTAAATCGACCAAAACGTTGATCGATTATATCACATGTCCCCCAATTGTTTTTCTTTTCTGGGATAGCTTGATTATGGATCCATGATGTAGGTTCATACCTGTAACATTTCTTAATTTTCATTATTGATTAAATTTTCAAATGTTTAAATTTCTTAATTAATTGATCTTTGACTTTATTAGCAAGTACCAACGTCCTTATCTATTTTTTGAGTTATATAAAGTTTCTATTATTGCTACAGAGTACAGACCTATAGTACTATGCATATGTCTGCTAGTGCTTTCCCTCCATAGATTAGAAAGTGTTACTTTAAGAAAAAGCGCTAAATTAAAGGCAAGTATATCCTCCAAGTCACGACCTGTGTTTTACCGAAATAGAAAAGCCAAAATTAATAATGTTCATATCTTTTGTTTTATTCCATGGCAAAACATAAAATAAATAAAAAAGGAAAAGTAGTTGGTATTAATATATTTAAATTCTTAAAATGTATTGTTGTCAGCTGCATGTTTCACAGGATGCGTAACAAAATATTCAATATTCTCTGGGTAGGGCAACTACTTGTCTAGTTACATTATATATATATATATAGATTGTTTTTCTTTGAAATCGAATGCTTAGTGTTTATAATATTTTGATGAGCCTTTCTCCAATTAGAAGTTATTACCCAAAAATAGAAAGGAAAAAGAGAAATAAAAATAATTGAAGTGAAGAGAATGGAGTAGTGAGGAAATCTTTGGGAAGGAAACGATGATGAGCTAGGGTTTCAGATATCCCGACAGTGAGTCCAAGATACTGGCGAGGAGACCGGCGACGGCACGCCGGAGCATGTGTGAATGACACGTGTCCAGGACACCTGTATGTAATGGTTAAAGTAATATGATTTGCATAGGGATTATGGGTAATTGGAGCGAAGGAGGCATTGACTTAAAGATATAGGGGCACGTGTCCATGCTATGGCGGTGACACCGCAGTGTGTGGAGCCCGTATGTTGCTTTTGATTGAAATCACAACACAAGGCGAGACGTGCTTCTTGTGGTGTTTCTTTTTAGTATTTTATGAGAGCGTTACCATTAATAATTGGTTTACTATTAGGATTATTAATTGCGTCAGCATTTGAGACACGTGGATTCAATAATGGAGGAGTGGAGCCGGTCCAAGTTTAGTTGAACCGGGAACGGCGTTACTGTAAACTGAAGTGAAACACTCGATCGCCGTTGTTTCCTTATAACAGGAATCGAGTTGGGTTGCGTGCAATACTGTGTTCATGATTGAGTTGAAAAGCTGCGCTGTTTGCAGACTTGCATGGCAGTAAAAGTTGAATACAACAACTGATTAAACTATTTAAGTGTTATATTACGCAGATAGTACTTATATACAACAACTAGTTAGGTTTGAAGTTTCCAGAACTTAAAATTAAACTAACACATCCATTTATCTTAATGAATGAAGAATGTCATCGATATGAAACCTATTATTTTACACTTTAATTATACGGCTTATTATCTTCTAAAACATAGATTTGTGTTTCATGATCCATTGGAATCTACCTCTGACTTTAATTTTGAATTTTATTCTGGTTAGCAATGAAATGATATTCTGTAGAGTACAAGATGTACTCCAATCCTTATACTAAAGCATTAGAAATCTAACTAGAAAATTGAGTTGTGATCGATACATCCAGCACACTGGATTTATATACCAATTCAAAAATAAAATAAAAATATAATATATTACCAACATATATATGCTTGGAACTAAGTCAAGATTGAAGATTTATATGGTTTATCAGATAAATAAAATCAAAAGAATTTTGGTGGAAAGTAATTTTATTCCGCAGTAAAGATAATGACCATACCAAGACAAATCATATCATATAGAAAGACCTCTTTACCTTTTTATCTCTTAATTTTGAATTAGGGTGGTAGAAAAATCTGCAAATATGTACGGAATTGATAGAGAAAGAAAAAAATGGGCCCAAATCGTTTGATTTTCCTTTCAGAGCAACTCCATGATGTAAATCATCAATATAAATTAATTAAGACCTTGCTTAAATAAATAAAACTATAAATATTCAACTACATATAAATAATTATATATTCAAATTATTTCAAAACTCTTTAAAAAAAATTAAGAAATGAAGTCTCCCTTAAGTTATATGACATGTAAGTTATTACTAAAGTTTGTTGATCCAGAATTGAGCTGCTAGAAGCAAATGCGAGAGTTGTGGTGTTAGGTGAAATGACTTTTCAATTACGTGTATTCGATTTCTTATCGTTCTGTAGAAGGTACGGTCCATATATGAATTTTGAATTTTGCATGTGTTTTTTTAGTTTCTCTTTATCACAGCAAATTGAAGTACTCTACTCAGAAGCAAACAAGAATCTAGTCCTAATTTTTTCATGTCCTTTTGTGTTTGTAGTTGTTCTTTAACATGGACACGCCTCTATATAACTGGAAATTGGCTGTACATGGTTTCTGCCACATGCTCTAAATCCGTGACCATATGTGCTGACAATCAGGTCCTTTCTGTCGACTTCCGATTCCTTTTGCTTTAAAACACAAAAGCTAAAACCTTACAGTGATGCATATTTAGCTAGCTAGCTAGCTAGCTATATGCACCTTTTTCATTTTTATTTCAATTGAATTCAATTTTAATTCATTGTGTATACATGTATCCTTGCATATATATATATATATATATATATATATATATATATATATATATATATATATATATATATATATATATATATATATATATATATGCCCCCTTCCTGGTCGTGGTAGTTAATTTGTTTAGGAATGACGACCTGGGATTTCCTGCTAGAAAAGAATGGAGTTTGACTTTTGTTTTATAAATAATAGGTCCAAACTACAAAGAAATTTTTTAAAAAATACCACCTATACCAAAAAAAAAATGAAAAAATTATTTTTTTTTCCAAGTAACAATAGATTGTAAGGATAATGTCAATATTTTTAATTCATACTTTTTTTGGCAGACATTAAAATTTAGGATTAAATTCTGTCATCACCGTAAGAAATAAAGATAAGGGGTTTACAAAAAATAGAAATCCTTAACAGACACTTATTTATCAAATAAATACTAGCTATTCATTTATGTCTAAAAGAAGTAGTATAAAAATTGAAATTATTTGGTAATATAATTAATGTGAAACAACTCAATCATTTAGGAGTACTACTGGAACCACGAATCATATATATGATGGCATTCTATTTAATTAATAGATGCATTATATTCATCACATCACACTTGGGTACCTCCGATGAGTATCCATGCAGGAAAGTTGGACATTTTTTGGTCAACTCCATGTTTTCCACCACATACTACCTTTCAAGCATAGTTTTGCAATAATTAGCCATATTTGTTTCTCTTGTCCTACTCACACGTTAATTATATGAAGGTCCATAATTTTGGGTTACTGATTGCATTGCCGAAGCCCTTACCCTCTTTGTCACTAGTACGCATGTAATATGTTCGTCACGGTTACGTTAACAAAAAAAAAATGATTGACTTTGCAAAAGGTGTATACGAATTAAGTCGTATTTGTCGTTACGAAAAAAGTTAATCAGTTAACGTGTCCCACAATAGGGACGTGCATGTCCATCTGTAACATTATTAAGGAAAGGATATTGGTGTATTATGGGCTAGTATTTGAATCTCATCTATGTATTTGTAATGTGACCCTCGCTTTCTGTCTCGACCGACCAAAGAAAAACGGTTTCGAACTTCAAAGTTTTTGAATAGGTAAACACTACTTAAAGTGGATCCATGTTGTCTTCGCTTCTTTTAGTTTTCGATCCCTTTTCTCTTATCTCTAGTTTTTGTCAATGTTCTCTAGCTTTGTTGATTATGAGTTTCTTTGAGATGACATGACTACATATAAGCGCACCTCCTAAGCAAGAAAATGTGCAATACGTCTGAACAAGGGTGTGGACAAAAAGATAGTGGGCCAGTTTTCTATTGTTGCATTAGACCATATTGACTAATGATATTAATTATATTTTTGTATGTAATTAATTTGGCTCTTAAGCCTACTTATTGTACAACATTCTAACTCATCAAATTGTAAAGCTAGTATGATAAAAAAAATTGTAAAGCTAGCTAGATTAACTTTCTAGGTCGACATTCGTGAGAAAACTAAAATTAATGGTAAACTGATATGTAAAAGATTGCTACCGCGCGGTTTCTTCCTTTTAAAACTTAATTAGTTAGTGGACACACATTTCATAGTAACAATGTATAGGTATAAGGGTTACCCTTATCCAACTATTTTTTATCCATAGTAACAATGTAATTGCTATAAATTTTTAAACTTACATTCAAGTAATTGATGGACACACATTGATTTAAATAATGCTTTTAGTAATGTCAAGCACATGAATTAATTAATTAGTATGAGATTATTTTAACTTAATTAATGATCTTAAATTTAAATTTTTAGAGCTAATTGTATATATTATATTAAATATTTAAAAGAAATTTTCTTTTCTTGATTATAATAGTGTTATTCGACTCAAACAGAAATACGTAATCCATGGAAAATACATGTAATTTTAAATAAAATAATTACATTAAGTAAATTTTAATTACAGGAAATATAACATTTTTTTATTTTAATCTATATTAAAATTTATTTTTATTCTCTACATTTAAAAATAACAAAAAATGTTTAATCTCCCCACAAATTCTCATTAAAAAACATTTTTTTAATTTCTATATATTAAAAAAGTAAAACTTAAAAATGTATTTAAACCCTTTAATTAGTACAATATAAAATTGCTTAAATTTCCTGAGTTGAAGTTTTGCAGTGTCCAACCGACCATAGTCCCACCATATATCTATTTCCTTGAAATATTCAACATACTTCAAGACATTTTTCTTTTGAGCTCCACGGTCCAAATAGAAACGCTTACTATAGTTTAGAGCATAGCTATAATTAACCCCCTCATTGAAGATGGTTTGAAATAGATTAAATTTCCACATGAATTGTCAAATGCTTCCATAAATAAAGAGTGCACCTAATATGTACTCTTCAACGTGTCTACTATGATAATGGCAATCTTTCTCTCACTTAATCATTTCAACTATTATTATTATTATCGTCGTCGGCGTCCCTGTATATATATCGCTGCTCAACAAAAAGATTAACAAAGAAACTTAAAAATGCATGCTTGTAAGGCTCATTTATTCGTGTTGAGAGATGTGACCCAAAAAAAATAAAAAGCTTCTCGAAAAATATAATTAAAGGTTCAAGTTCAACAGTTTTCAACGGCATACATGTTAATACAAGTGACTGTCCAGAGATATATTATATCTTGAAACTATGGGCGGAGCAAAAGAAATTGAATTGGCCATTGGAAAGTTTGGAACAACTCTCGCTGCAATATAGTCAACCGAAATTCGATTTATAGTTTGATCGGTCGAAAGATAGCTTGATGATGTGATTCCACTGATAAATCTCATAATTAGGTTGTCAGCCATTAGATCTGTAGTCTCCGCAAAAGTACACCTGCCACCTAATTTCCCTAGCAGTAATCATTATCAATATCAAGAGTTAAGACTAAATATTGGGTTTCAATAATTCTTAAATTATTATTAGGATAACTAGATCAATTCCACCGTGCTTTTAAGTCATAGAAAAAAGCAAGACACCTTTCAAAAAAAAAAAAAAGAAAAAAAAACACAAACAACAACAGCAATTGCAGTCAACAGTAAAAAAAGAAAAAAAAAAAGTCATCTATATTGCACAAAAAAGCAACACGTGTAAGTGTGATTGGTGGCCGGACTATTTTTAGATGACTGGGATCACTGTTAAGGTCCAACCATTTGATAATCCTGTATAGTTCTGTTACTTCTGTAACTTTTTTTTTTCTTTTCATTCTAACATTATTTTAGACATTTTATATTTTTTAATTTGTCCTTTTCTATCATATTTTTACACATAGTTCTGCAATGGTATAATATTTTTTTTCCTTTTACAAACTTCGGTATAATTTATGAAAAATCCTCAAATTTTCAAATTGAAGGTGTGCGCAGGTGGCCTCAGACTTATCAGTTACACTCACTTAAGAGATAAAAATAAATAAATAAATAGATAAAGACTCATTTAAAATATGGGCTCAAACAAATTAGCCCATCCATTTACGGACCTTTGTATATGGGCCTTACAGTACAAGACGGACTTACTTATTCACCTCTATTAGCTTTTTTTTTGTTTTTTTTTGCTGAATTTAGTTTTTTCTTTTTAGATACTCGCCTCTATTAGTTACACACTCGAAATCTTAAAATTAAAAGTTTTAGTTAAGACGTTTAAATTATAAAGGTTTAAAGGGAAGATAATTTTTGTAGAGGGAAGGGTTTTTAAAGTAACATCAGTGTAACACAACTGTAGCACCCACATCAGTGTAACATCAATAATTATTAGATTAAACAAAAACTACTAAAAAATGAAGGATGAAAATTAATTTAGTTTTCTGTATAAAAGGAGAATCAGCCATATCAACCCCCAAAACTAAAAAGATTAGATTGTGCGTTACAACACATTTCATTGGGCTGAGCTTTTTAACCCGTTTTACATTCATATGCTGCAGTTGGACAGCCCATTGTGTTCACTGTTCATCTTCGTTTCTCTTTTTGGTGTACAACTTAGCTTAATTACTTGCACTTTAAAATGACACGTTCGCTTATATCACAACACATACGTAGCTTTCATACAAAGGTGCTAAACTGTGGCTGCGAATTGTTTTCACTTGCCCTCATTAAATGATCTTATGGTCCATAGAAATTGTAAAGTTAAGATGGACTCTCAGTGGGTCTTGGAAAATTCTACACACGAAAATCGAACGCTATTATGATAAATAACTCATTTTCATTCGTATAAAATTACATTATTATATCAACCTTTAAATTGTAATGTTAAGATGGACTACTATAATAACCCGTGCAATGTACTGAAAATAAATGGAAGAAAAAATTAAATAAATATCTCAAAACATTGTAAATTTCTATTAAATTTCTTTTTGAGAGCTGACTCACTTAGAATTTAATTCATCGGGGGTGAACCATGGAAGGTTTAATTAAGTTTCCCTTTTCTTTACTCACCAAAAAGTTAATAGGATTGAGCTTGTTCAGTTCTTGAGCAACTCATGATGAACCAACTGGAGAGGCGAATTGGTCAACTTTAACAACTCTAGAATTATTTGAAAGTATTAGTCAAATATTCAATATTTTTTTATATTTATGAAGAAGATAATTTTAATATTGATATATATATATATATATATATATGTATGTGATATATATATCCTTAAAAAAATCTTATTATATATATATATACATATTTATTTATTTGTGTCTCACATTTTAATTAAATTAAATACAAGTATTTTCTTTTTTGTAAAAAATATTTTTTTCTGCTGATATTTTGGTCAAATAGTAACACAAAAAAATCAAGGTAATTAATCCTCCAAAATCATATTTCTTACCACATTAGTCATTAAAAAAAATAGTCAAGAGATTGGTTTTTACAATTGTAAATTATTATTTTGTCAATCTTTTAAAGGATTTACACTAAATCAACATTTAAAAATTTAATATTTCTCTGAATAAAATATTTAAATCATTTATATATATATATATATATATATATTTTAATAAAGAATCAAAGTAAAGATATTTTATTTTAAAAAATATAAAGAAATTTTAAGATAATTCACATTGCGAGTGAGATATATACTTTTTATATAGGAATGAAAATAATAAATTTTAATAATATAATTATAGAACTTATATAATTTTTTTTACTGATTATCATCAAAACCAATAAATTAATCATATATAATAATCTATAAATATGTAATAATGTCAAAAACACTTTTCAAATACATTTTTTATTTTCGATTGAACTTAAAAATTCATGCATCTTACTCAAATACCTATCACTAAACCGATCAAATTGGATTAACTAAAATTTATTTAAAATTGTTACATAACTTTTATGTTTTAATCTCACCCCTTTTATAATAAAGTTTAATATCGAATATTTTCAAGTGAAAGTGAAAATGATACTTTCCCATTTGATGGATCTCTGATCTCTCTTTTGCATTATTGATTTTTTTTTTTAAATATTGCTTTCCATTTTTGGAAAGAAATGAAATGAATTTCTTGGGCCTTAGGGTTTGTATTGGTTATGACCGCCTCTAACTTAAAGACAAGACAGACGTGTTCTTGCAATCGCACAAAACTGAGGCTCACCTCCTTAATCGCTCGTTACGTCTTCCATTCCATTTCATTTCTTCAATACACCATAGCATGTTCTCTTCCTTCTCAGGTCCTCTCTCTCTCCATTCCTTCTTTTTTTCACTCTTCACTTCGCTTCTTTTATTTTATTTTTTGTTTTCTGTCAATTTTGCTTCGCCTCCGCGTTTTGGGGAATTGATTTTTTTTTTTCGCAGTAGATTTTATGGCTATTGAATAGATGCGGGTGTGTTTATTTGATTAAAAGATAAAATCTTTAGCGTGTTTCCTTGTGAGGTGGTTGAATTTTAGACCCGTGATCTCTGATGTGGGAAATGCATCTGGACTCAGAGTATGAATCGTTGATCCTTTTCAATTCTGGGGTACCCAAAAAAATATTAAAGGTCTAATTGTTGATTCTTCTGCAATTTTGGGACTCTAATATCATCTCATGTACATCCACAATTAGAGCTGGGTGTGTGGTTCTCAGAGTAATGAAAGTTTCATCCATGTTTCTATTTTATTGCCTTCACCACTATCTTGAAGTGGTAGAGATCTATTCTACCAAAAGAAATGTATACAAACATCAACTCTTACCTTCTAATTGAAATGTCTAACCTTATTAGGTTCTCTATGTATCCCTTCTTGGAGTGTAACATAATGTATTATAATTGTTTTAAGAATTTTTTCCGTTTTAATATTTATAGCAGGCGGTAAATAAGTGGAAATGAGAGGTAATACCGGCAAAGTAGGAATGAATTGGGACTCCAAAAAATCAGGAACTTATAGTGGGACATATTATAAGCTGGATCAACTGAGTTTTCGTCTTGTTGATGCCTCTTGGAGGAATGGACGTTGTGTACACTCGTGTAAAATTTAATGCTCATCTACATGTATACCTATTATGGTCATGAGTGAAGAGAAGTCACTGTAGGTAGCATTTCCAAAGTAATGGTTTATTTCTGTACAGTATTTATGGATAGAATAACGGGAAACATAGTTGAACTTGAATTATGTGATTGAAATATTGTTGCAGTTGACATAGTTATTGGTTTGCACTTTTGCAGATATTTGATGCTTAGAAATATAAGGAGAGCTGCCCAGTCTGTTTGTAGAATCAATAGCAGATACCTGGAAGTGAGTAAAAATGGGCCAGTTGTCTCAGTTGGACCGAATATCCACCACTGCCGGTTGTACATGCAATATAAGTTTCCAAGTGAAGCATGCAGTTCATTCTTGTGGCATGGGACAAGGGAAGGCTTTCGTAAACGTGGTTCTTTCAGGAACTTTTCTGTAACCTCAGCAAGTAATACAGTCACGCACCATTCCCAGATTGCTTGGAAAAGGCTGTACAGAAAGTATTGTTCCAGTGGTGATGGTACATTTCCTCCTACCGTAAATATGATTGCTCAGGCAGTAAGCTTGGCTTTGGCTCGTTCTTATTTGCTAGTTCCTGGTATTTTGGCATTTACATGTGGAGAGCTTGCATTAGCTCAGCAAAATTGGGCAGATGCAGAACGTTACCCATCACAGAATGGTTTGTATATGCGTGCACAAGATGGGTATAATTACATGTTTACATTTGCATTCATAATAGTTGAAGGACTTATCTTATTGATGAGGGCTCTCTATCTGGCAATATTATTCTCTCCTAGCATTGTGATGGCACCATTTGCAGATTGTTTTGGACCAAACTTTAGGAAACTGTGGCTCCATGTAGTTCATCGCACACTAGAAAAATCAGGTCCAGCATTCATAAAATGGGGTCAGTGGGCAGCTACACGGCCTGATCTCTTTCCTCGAGATCTATGCACTAAGCTTTCAGAACTTCATACCAAAGCTCCTGAGCATAGTTTCTGCTACACAAAGAAAACTATAGAAAGAGCATTTGGCCGAAAAATTTCTGAAATTTTTGACAATTTTGAAGAACTTCCTGTTGCATCTGGAAGCATTGCTCAAGTTCACCGTGCTTCACTAAAATGTCGTTATCCTGGTCAGCAGGCAAAGCCACTATTGGTTGCAGTTAAGGTTAGACATCCTGGCGTGGGAGAGTCAATTAGACGGGATTTTGCTATTATTAATTTGGCGGCAAAAATTTCAAAGTTCATTCCTGCTCTTAATTGGTTACGATTAGATGAGAGTGTACAACAATTTGCAGTTTTCATGATGTCTCAAGTTGACCTTGCTAGGGAAGCTGCCCATTTGAGTCGCTTTATTTATAATTTCCGTAGATGGAAGGATGTTTCTTTCCCCAAGCCTGTCTATCCACTTGTGCACCCGGCTGTTTTGGTGGAAACATATGAAAAGGGTGAAAGTGTCTCATATTATGTTGATGATCTTCAAGGACATGAACGGGTTAAATCTGCTCTTGCCCACATTGGTACTCATGCACTTTTGAAAATGCTTCTGGTAAAATATCTCTCATTAGCAGTTTTTTGTGTTACTATTATCTTGCGGTTAGGCATAGTAGCATATTGCTTTTATTTTGGGCATTCTTGATTTATTATGCACCATAAAGCATAAATAATCACGGTTGATGACATAAAATCTCTCATATCCATGATTTGTCACTTTTTCTAGAAACTGTCTTTACTGTGGGATGAACTGGTTTTCAGATCAATACATTATTTAGATTTGGAGGGATTTTGTGAATATGGCGAGCTTTACTTAGTTTGCTGGCCTTGGTTGTTTTATTGTTTAGATCTACTTCTTATATTATTTATAATAGGTTTTTTTTGTCTTAGTTATACTGAATTTTCTTTAACCAAAATAATAGTTTGTTTTTTGAATGAACATTTTGATCTATTTAATAATATTCGTATTATCAATTGTGTCCTAATCCTTAGTACGAACTAAAAGAAACATGGGGTCCCATAATAGTTTTAAACTTGAACATCATAAGTTTTAGCTTCCAAGACATTGCAATGTCTTCTTTCAGGTGGACAACTTCATTCATGCAGATATGCATCCTGGAAATATCCTTGTTCGAGTGTCTCAGAACAAGTCTCGAAAACGGCTCTTCAAATCAAAGCCTCATGTAGTTTTCCTTGATGTAGGCATGACTGCCGAACTCTCTGGTAGTGATAGAGTAAATTTACTGGAATTTTTTAAAGCTGTTGCCCGCCGAGATGGCCGGACTGCTGCAGAATGTGCCCTGAACTTGTCAAATCAACAGAACTGTCCAAATCCGGAGGCCTTCATTGAGGTATTTTTTTCTTCAACTTGTATTCTTTGTTATTCAATCTACAAATGCTTAGTTAATTAATTCCATTGGAAGACTTAGGTCTTGTTTGAAATGATTCTCTCTTTTCTAGAAAAAAAGCTTATTTTAACAGCTTTAAAATTTCTTTTCACTATAGTTTTTGAAAAGAAAACAAAACACTTGTTTGTTAAAAAAATGTTGAAAATAGTTTTAAAAGAATTGTGCATGAGATATTAACATCTGTCAAGTATGCATTGTACGAGGTCAAAAAGATGCTTTGTTTATTATGAGAATATCATCAAATTTAAAAACAAATAAACCAAAACAACTCTAAGTTGTTTCTGTAGTCTTGTTTTCAGAGCTGCAATTTTGGGAACAATGTAGAAAACAGTTATCCAGACATGTTTTTCTATTCTTTTCATTTTAAAATTTGAAAGTAGTTTTTGAAAACTACAATTGAAGTATCAAACAAGACCTTACTATTATGGTTTTGTTCTGTGATATCTTGGTCAAAACTTATATGCACAAGTGTATTGATATTATATTCTATTATTACAGTTTTGAAAGTACCAACCTGACGCTGGTTTTTATTTGACTGCTTAATTTTCTAAAGATAAATGTATTTTATTTTCTTCTATAAGTTCATATATGGTCTCCAACTATGTGTCTCATTGTCTCCTATTTGTTTTCTAACAGGAGGTGGAAGAGTCATTTACTTTTTGGGGCACCCCAGAAGGTGATATTGTTCATCCTGCAGAGTGCATGGAACAATTACTTGAGAAAGTTAGGCGTCATAGAGTTAATATTGATGGCAATGTTTGTACTGTCATGGTGACAACCTTAGTTCTTGAGGTAATTACTTCATTTTATCATGTATGTGACCATACATACAAACAATAGCTTATTACCTTACAACAAAGGATAAAAACCTTTTTTGTTTAATTTGTAGGGTTGGCAGCGAAAACTTGATCCTGGGTACAATGTGATGCAGACATTGCAGACATTGCTACTTAGAGCTGATTGGGCAAAGTCTCTTTCGTACACAATTGACGGACTCATGGCCCCTTAGGGAGGAGGAAGTTTCTTTCTTTGTTGAGGCTCTCTCTTGAGAAACAATTTTGACTAACATAAAAACCCAAAACAAAAACATCTGTCCTAAGGGCTCTCTCACATTTGTTTTTTTATTTAATTTTTTTAAAGATTTATCCCTTGTATTTATCTTGGTTAATTTCCAAGTTATTTTTGTGAGCGTCACAGTTTACAACAAAAATGGAAGTAGAAACAATAAAACGGTGAATATATCTCCTCTCCCTTCTTTACTCGCAGGATGAATGAACGATATAGTTAGACCCTACTGACATGAGAATGCGTTTAAAGTTTCTGCTTATTTTTTAGTTGAAGTTAAATTAAACAAAAAATCTGGCCTTAAATTGACAGTTAACTTTTTTAAAAGAAAATTATTTTATTCTTTCCTTGATTTTCAGATGTAAATTTTTTAAACAAATGCATGTTTTTGTTAATATTTTTCATTCATAATTTTGTTGCTTTCTTATTTTCATACACGAGACAATTGACGTGAAAACTATGTAAACGTTTACTATTGAGAATCTCTAGTTACATGATTGTATAAAAAAAACTTTACAGTATACTCCAATTAAATTCACAATAAAAAACGTGTAACATTCTGTTTTATAGCATTTCAAAATGTCAACGAACATAGACAATGGATCTGTATGCCATACTTCATGGAAGCTAATCCATACTTAAGTACGTTAGAGGTATAGCTGAAATGATTGAAGAGTTTGAAGCATATGCACAATAAAGTTGTTGATTGTTTTAGACTTATATTGAATTATTATCTTATTACATACCACTCCAGCTTAAACACACTCGAACAGAGCAAGTTAAGTTTAAAAACTAGCGGCTAAACGAATTTAAGAAAACAGCAAGTGAAGTTTAAAAACAGGGGAAGCAAATAGATGGTAATGCAGAGACTGAATAATTTTTTTCTCTCTATTTAAATTTCGCTCCAAAAAATAAACAATTAAAGAAATATATACAGACCATGTAATTTTTATTTCAGATTCCGGTAAGACAGATGTAATAAAAAACAAAAAGAATACAATCTGGAAGTAACCAATTGAAGTACCTTGCTAAATCTTGATGAGTTTAAGAACTAATCTATACAAAAAGAATACATGGTATGGAGGCTGAGACATGAGCGAGGTTCAGATGAATCTTAAGAATATATTTTAGCTCGTGCAATCATGTTTTGCATGTAAGCTCACGTATTTCTTTTATTGCTGTACTCATGCTATAAAGAGCCATTTTTTTCACCTGTTTTCATGAAATAAAAAAGGAAACAAAGCTTGTCAATTCAGGTGTACATCTAATATAAAAATGTATAAATTGGTAAATGGAATTATTATTAGTATGAAGTCTACCTCCAGCTTTTCTACTTTTGCTTTATGGTCTTCAGGAAGCAGCCGGACCTCATCAATCAACTGGATACACTCGGAGACATTCTCAGGGGACACAAATTCCAATTCCACATGTACACAACACTGCAGATCAATAATCAAATAATTGTCATGCACCAAAAAATTTAAGAAAAAAAGTGCAACATAAATCATTGCTGAGATAATAATATCCTCTATCAGCAATGTGGAAAGACCATTAATAGTGCGACCATCTTTTTGTTTTCTTTTAATATGGGTACAATGTAAACATCGATAACTTGATATTTCTTAGACACAACTTCAAATTTGACATTGTCAGTAAATTTCAAAATGTAAACATCAAGTTCAACAAGAATTTATAATTTATATCCAGTTAAGAATAGTTTAAAGTTTTTGTTCTTTAAATTGACTTAAAAAGAGAAAAATGGGGTAAGAAATCTTTAATACAAATGTAACAGAGACCTTAGGATTCCTAATCTGGTATGGACATCCAGAAGGAATGATGACAGCTTCTCCAACATGTTGCTCAAAAGTCCATGGTTCAATTTCTGGCAACAGTGACAGGTGAGTTAGATTTAGTTATGCAGGATTATAATTACAATATATGATAAAACACGGGTGTACTTACTAAACTCCTCCTTAAGTCTCATCTTGTGAGTATTGTCAAGAAAGAAGCTCTGATCCAGAATTGGATGAACCATCTGCATACGTGAGAGAAAATTAATCATCATCAACTCTGACAAGATCATGTTGTTAAGAAATTGTCTTCTTCTAAACTTACCTTCTCATGACATTCACTAGTATAAGAAAATTCATCAGAGTGTCTTTTGAGGTATTCTAAGAGCTTGGGCACATCTTGTCTTCGAAAGACATCCCAATGAGCAGCAGAATTCTCAGTAAACTTCTTCCCTTTATCACTGTTTGAGTTTTCAAAGGGATTTCTAGGATTATGATCTGGAGACCGTTCAGTGCTTAGAACCCTCCTGTGGGAAGGTAAAGAGCTTTGTGCCTTTTCAGTTTCAGAATCGGAACCACATTCTTCATCATCAGAAATATTGGTGTCTAACTTCTGATTAGATATCGTTTTGGCTTCAGTAGAGATGGAAGATGTTCTATTGACTCTCCTGAGAAAGTCAGTTCCTTCTTTTACTATACTATGCATTCCATTTTGTTCCCTGTCTTCTGAATGCTCACTAGTAGTTTTAGATGACACCTTCTGACATAGAGTTTTGTGTTTTTTCAACAACTTACTTATTTTAGCAAGTTGATCTGTAGAGAGAGGAATGTCCATGCTATATGCCATAATATTAACCTGGAATTACAAATCAGACACAGTGAACGGCACATTTGGCTGTTTTGGTGGTAATAGCTACTTTTTGACATAGTTTAGTAATATATTCACTATAACTATGAAGACAATGGCTATTAAAACCAAAACCAATGGTAAAATTTGAACAATTTTAAGAATATAAGATGCAGCCTGAATTGTATTGAAAAAAATTTCATGCTTTACTCGGACGCCTGAAAACAAGCATATATGCAAGGAACAGGGTTTTTGAAGCATACAAAGACATAACTTTTCCTCAATAGGAAGCATTTCAAGAGGACGCTTTTTACTTCAGAAGATGAAATCATCTCTAAAGTTATCATGACAGGATACACGCACAAAAGATGAACATAGCAATTTTGTCTCAAGGAAATATTGAAACCCGAAGCACATAATATTTGAAGTAACCTTTCCATGGTAAGTTTTAATTAAATAAGCTAAAATTTCAGGAAATATTACTCTAGATATATTAAAAAACTGAAATATAACTAGGGAACACACCATATCATATGAGTCGTAACAGAGATTTGTCACGAAATCATCTCCTTCGTCAGCACAGCCATATGAAATATAAACATATGGTCCTATGTCATGTTTTGTACTCCCCTGTGGCAAATTTGCAGCTAAATTCAGAAGACCAGACAAGGGATTCATGTATTCTTGAATCGGAAGAGCATCAATTACTTCAGCAAAATGAGCTGGAAACTGTTCTTTGAATAGTTGGGAAGACAACCATCCTTTAAGTTTCAACATCTCATGCCAAGTATTTTTCTGAGGTTGACATTTAAGTGGCCCAATAAAGTACTGACTAACGTTAATCTCCACCTGTCAGAGTAAGAGTTCCAAAATTATTATTACACACTTTTATCAATGGTCTTCTGGTTTAACACTCAACATCAGATCCATCATTCTTTCATGTTTCACAGATCTGAGCATATGATGTGTATATGCACCAATGCATGCCAGTTAAAAAATAGGAAGAACTATGGACATTAAAATGTAGTTTATTACCAAGTACATTAATTGCAATAATAATTTCCTAAGATGGTGCTGACCCTTTTTTCCCAACCAACATACATAGTATCAATTTAAAATTATTTAACACATACAATATGTTGATAAACTGACCTCAAACCAGTCCAAACAAGCTTCAAGTAAGTCCTTATTATTCTCATATCTTGTCATGCTCCTCTCAAGATAAGTACAGAACATGACCACTGGATCCCAACTAAGGTTTGGTGTACATTGGAGCACATCTCGCACTACTACAGGATGGCCTTTTCCCCAGTGTTTCCGAAAGTGTTCAAAATGATTGCAACTGATGTCCAAAATTGTAGGATAAAATAAGTAATTATCATTGGAATCTTCTCTTTGAGCTGCTTCCGGTAACTGCTTGTATCTGCTAGTTTTATGATCTTTGTCAACACACAGTGAGCAGCTCGAACTTTTATCCGAAGTTTCAGGAAAGTCATAGCTGCAAACTATTTCTTCTGCCTTTACTTCCATTTCTTTGATCCAACTTAAGGGAAAGACATATTTCAAATCAAGGTGGTTATCACCACAATCACCAAGCTTTGTAGGTGGGCATGACACAATGCCAGCACCATTACAATTTGTCCACTCAAGTAATGTTGAGGTATCAGTTAAATTTCCATTAGAAATGACCTTATCATCCAAAAGGTGACTTTCACTAGAAATGCATGCATTTATTTTGTCAGGTAGGTTGGATATAGAAGAGTTGATTTCTTCAGAGGTGCTTCCTTGACTTAATGCCTGAGAACAACTTAAGCAAAGACTGTAGGAACAACTAAGGCAGCTTCTATGAAGATCCAAAATGGGTGTTTTGCAGTAATTGCTGGGACAGTGTTTAACAGATACTTACATTTGTTAGCGAGCAACACTAGAGAATCATTTGAATTTTCCTAATAACATCAACAGAAGAGAACTTACCAGTAATTTTTCTCGTTGCAGACAAAATCAACCGGCTTGATGAGAATATCAGAAGTTCTTTTGCCTGTCATGCACAAAATCATCTAAGATAACCAGGTTGTAATCAACAAAACTAATCTAGAAGCCATCATATCAGATGAACAATAGTTACCACCTTTAGTTTTTGCTGTTTCTTCTACATCTACATGGTGGTCTTCTTTTATTTGTTTTAGTACAGGAAGGAGCATACAGACCAAATAATGAAAATGCAATATCCCATCAACTCTGTTTTTACCAGCCAAATATTCCTGAAAAAATATGGCATAAAATCAAACTGTCAGCAAGTGCTGCTAAAGAAAAATTGTTGAAGAAGTAAAGCATCCATCTTTGATGTCAGACCTTACTTTCACTGTCTTCGTATTGACTTGACAAGCAATCTTTACAGGTGCAAGTTCCTCGACAAACTGGACATGCCATCTTAACCTCATTTTGAGTATCAAAATACCTAAAGTTTTTTCAACAAATAAATCGGGAAATGTCTTATATTTTGATCATAAGCATAAAAGGTTTAGGCAAAAGAAGTTATGTCACAATGTCCGTACTAAATATCCTAGTTCTAGTCACTATTGATCGTTGAGGTATTACTAATACCAAAAGTGGTACAAAAGAACAGGACAAGAGAGTGGTCTGGAATTGGATCTACACAAACATGAAAGCTTTTTCTTCTTCCCTTAATCTTTTATTCTTATTAAACTCTCTTCACATGGGAATCATTCCACACATCTCTATGAACCAATGTTATCAATGACAGTTATGGTGGAAGGCCAAAATTCTGCCACATAAACACGCCATTGTGGCCTATGGCGCCACCACAGTGGGCCTCCCTTCACAAATTGCCGATGGCAGAAGGATAAAAAAACACCACATTATAGTGTTATGGTGGCACTATAACGGTAATTTAATGACTTTGCTATGAACTACTTCGAAGGGGGTATCTAATCCTTTCATCTAAGAAGTTCTAGAACTGCATCACAAATAATCTACAGCTAGGTGATCTACTGATCAAACAACACTTGACAGCATTGTCCAAAATGTACCATAGTCTATAATGTCGACAGCAATTAAAAAAAGCACGACCCTGTAGGCAAGGATAACAATGAAGCCAGCAATTCACAATGAAAAAAGAAACTTATAAAATGGTAGTAAATGAACGAGATAAGTTCCAAGTTCCAACCGTTGTTTAATGCACTCCATGCAGAAAAACTCTCTCTGGCAGCTTGAACACATTACAAGACTCCAAGAATCACTTCTCTGACACCAATGACACTTCTTCCTCCTCCCCTTGTTCATGCTTCGTCCACACTGCACAACCTTAAAAAATAAAAATCAAACAAACAATTCCAACCACTTTAAAAAAAAAAAAGTAGTGGAAAACAAAAAGTCAAAAGTCAAAACCCACCTGCAACTTACTAACAGAGCCGCTGTCAGCATTCTTGGACCTGAAGTAACGAGAAGAAGCCACATTGGACGCAATAGCCATAACACCATTCGGAAGTTCCTTCTTCAACTCGTGATTGGAATACAAATGCAAATTCAAATTCAAATTCAATTGCGATTCCTTCTTCTTCTTCTTCTCAACCTCTCTCTGCAGAACCATCCTTATGAGCTCCAATTGGTTCCTCCTATTCACCAATGCCTCTCTCGATTTTCGGTCCCGCTTTGCCCCAATCTGAGCCTCAACGGCGTCGTTTTGCCTCTTTCTCTTCAGCTTCAGCGTCTTCTTGTGCTGCCGACGCCGAGCTTGCACATAGTGAATCTCGCACAGCTTTAGGTTTTCCTTCACTCGCCGCCGGCACCGCCATTGCCGCCCGTCCGTACGGCTGCACCGCAGATGCTCCGGCACCGCTTCTTCTCCCTCCGCCGGATTCGATTTTTTCCCCATAAAAAATGACAATTCTTTGATTTATTTCTTATTTTTATTTTGTGGCGGAATTGGGATTTTTTTGCTGGGGAAAGTAGAAGCGGAGCACGCAGAACAGAGGAATGGAATAAAAGAAAGAAAAGAAAGGAGGTTAAGGCTAAAAGAGTAGTGTATTTATTGGGGAAGAAAAGAAAAGAAATTACTAATTCTATTAAGCATGGCGTGGCATATTCCCGTAATTATTGGAAACTATAGCGTCCTATTTAGTCTCTTAATTCGAATGTAGGATCATGATTTCATCGATACTCTTTCAATAAAATCAAAATCGTTCTTATCTTTTGGTTACTCACCTGATACTGCATGCTCTTCTGTGAAAAAAGTATACTATGATATATGAATTTTGATTTGGCTTTATCTTTTTTATTTTTTCCGTTGTTTTTTTTTGTTGGACTTAGCATTTATATGGTTGAGAATTGTGTCACTGCAAAATTCAGGTTGCTTATTGAGGAATTTGTCTGAACAGATTTGCTATTCTTGGTGTTATTGGGCTGAAATCAATGCAGTGTTGTGATTTACTAATTAGCATTGGACTTTTGATTAAGCAATTGAGATTGAGATAAGAGTAGATAAAATAAAATACTTGATTGGCCAATGCAGGGACCATGTGGTTTAGTTGAATTAGATTAGTTATTTTTTTATGTCTATCATATAACAGTGTGTATGTTTTTGTTTCTCAAGTCTTAGATCAAAGTCAATGTTTTTGATATATGTTGATTCTGTGCAATCTCATGTATATGAAACTGATATCTGATTAAACAGTATGACATACACTTTTGTATTATATATATATTTATTGTACTTTCTGAAAATTACTTGTGTGAAAGAGATAAAATTGGAAAGCTTTTTCAAGAATCAAATTGTGGAATGTTTAGATTTTCTTGTTAATGTCTAGTTTTAGATAACAGGAATTTACCCAAAAGAATGATTAATAAGCCTGCTAACTATACAATTTTCTTTTCATGTAAGACACCATATGCAACTTCCATAGGAAGCAAATTAGTTTGAGTTAGATAAAAATCATTACATGTAACAGATTTTTCAAGTACTTCAAGTAACTTTATGCTCACGACTTATTATTATTAAGTAAACTAAAATAATTCCATATCAATTGATCCAAAAAACACTATAATTATAACTTCCTGTATTGATCCATATATGCTCAATGTTACTCCATAGACAGTTTAAAAGCAACACGGTAGTATTGCATGGTATATGAGATAGTTCCTTAATTATGCCGGAGGCTAGTTTATTTTTTTTGCGGCTCAGTTATGTAAATTAGAGTTCCAAATGTAATTAAGTGTTGTTTGATGAAGTTCAGTTTTCTCGTGTTGAAATTTTGTGCTTATAATTAAATGCAGATAGAGTACACAGTTATGCTGCTGCATACATTTGATAAAAAAGGATTGGCTCTCTTATCATGACACACGGACAGGGACACTACTAACTTAAATTGTTTTGTTTTGTTAAAACTTTGCAATCTGTTTAAGCATTTGAAAAGAGAATGATTCTAATATATGATCACAGTCTTCAAAGCTGAAATTCCTATATCTATTTGTTTATTTTGTCAATTAGCATATGTCAAATGAACTTTAAAAATATGAACCGATTACGAGTCTTTTACCTTTATAGAAGATCCTGAATAAACAAATCAAGTGTGCAAGTTCGGGATTGCTTATTTGAAAGTTTAATGAATTTATATATAGCATAAATTGATATATATGAGTTTTTCTTAAGGTTTTTTTTTTTTTTTTGGTAAGTAAAGTCTTAATTACCTTTATCACGAATGTCTTTGAAGTTGAGTTCAAATGGAATAGTTGCGCTTTTAATTTGGCGTTGAATCAGATAACCAATATATACTACTTGCTAATTTGGTTATGATTCTCAATTTGAGAAATTTTAACTAGAGAAGAAGTAGGCAAACATAATTCCGAACAAGTTGAAATTATGCATGCATACAAAATTCCAAGAGAGCGAGCAAGATAGTACAAAAAAGAAAAACTCGTTTGCATTTATTTTTCTTGAGGGGCTAAATTCAAGTATCCGAGGAAGAACTTCTGTGGCTACCAAGGACCCAAATATCTGTGTATTTCTTGTTCCAATGATGGATCATGACATATATATTCAACAAAATCATGAGTTGCAGCTAGCTTTGAACTTTTTATTTCTCGAGTCCCATCCATACATGCTGCAAGAAATATTGAGAAATTCCAAGAATGTATTATGCTGTTTTTATCAAAACAAATATTAATTCAATCAAACATTATTCCTAGTGATGGACTCTGTCAAACAAACGAGTCATTGCCATGATGCAACACTCTTGAATTTCCGCAATTACAATACTTGAAAAGTGTATAATTGCTCAATTTTTATGCCAAAAAAAAGGTAATAAAATGCAAGATTTCACATAACATCCGACCAAGTGAAAAAAGGTAAAAGGTATAGAGAAGCATAACCTGTCTTGATGTGGCCAAGAAGTTGATCTCTAGGTCTTTGTATTTGGAAGAGAAGTCCATCTCTTATTATGAATCTTAATATTTTAAAAGATTAATCTTTAACTTTGGATTATAAAATACTTTAAAAAAATAAAATAAAATGCATAAACACCTTTCACCAAGGAGCATGAATCCATGATCGGCATATCACATATTGCAAAAAAACATGATTGAGTGCAGCGTCAATAAAACCATTTAAGCATCTACCTGAGAAACACGAGGGGTAGTTGCTATTTACTATTTAGGACTTCATCAACGCTGCACTCAATGATGTTTCTCCAATATGGGGGTTTACACTCACAGTACTCTATGAGATCATCCATATTTCTCTCTTCTGCCTAATGCATCTCTTATATCATGTGATATCACGTGGACAACGAGCTTAGACAAAGCACTAGAAATTATATATATGCCAATTAACCTTTACTGATTTGTACTACCTTTTCAGTACTTGACTAGTTGTTTGCTTCTCAAATTTGTACTGGTCAGTTGTACTGGAATGGAATCTTGTACTGCTATTTCATCTACTTAGCTCTAGAGACTTTCTTTTTTGCTCAAGTTTAGGTCTAGAGAGTAGAATTATATATATTATCCATATAACTTATTTTTGCTGAAATTTGCATGTAATAAGCAATAATAATATATGTAGTATTATACAATATCTTTATTTGTTATACAATATCTTTATAATATATCACATATTTTACTCTTTTTTTTTTCTTTTTTCCTTTCCATTTCTTTGCACTCCAAAATGGAGTGTTCCAATAACAATATCATTCTATGATAATTACAGGTAACTCGCAACACTTTTTTTTTGTCATGACTAGACATGAATAGAAAAAAATATACTCCATAATTTAAAATTAATTATCTGTGACATATATATGCAGTTGCAAGTTCAAACGTGGAAGTTAAAGAGCGGTTTCGATCTGAACGTGGGCTGTGGGCTCAAATAGTAGCCTACGTTTGCCTGTGGATAATATGATCCAGTGACCGAAAATTAAGGGAAATTCGATTGCAGCACCAGCGGCACGTAAAGTGCACTACGCATATTTGTTTTGGCAATGCACTTTCTTTTTTGTGCCACAAAATTAAAAAATAAAAAGCACACGGAACATAATTTTATAATGAAATATTTTTATTGATTGTGTATCGTTGCATTTTAAGAGAAGCCAGAACCTCGTCTAGTGTAATAATATCATCTTAAAAGAGAGACTCTTAAATATAAGATAGTTGCTTTCAGTTTTACATACATTGTGCAAAATAGAAGCTTCAAAAGGATCAAGATATAAAGTATAAATTATCAATCATGCTTATTTGCTTCCAGCGCAAGTCACTTCCATTAACTCATTATAAAAGTGAATAGACAGGACAGATTCCTATAGTATTTAATTTAATATGCCATCTCATGAACCCCATTTTTGTTCCAGTAATTCACCTCTGTATAAATTGATGAGAAGCCCTTCCTTTTGGCTATGTGGTCGTGTGTGTAAAATTAGGACAGAATATTGGTCCAAATAATCATAATCAAGAAAAGTTTTGCATAAAATGCAACTGTTTGCAATTTGAACTTCAAATATTGTTAATTAGTTGGTCATTTACATAATTACATGTACAACAAATTATAATTCTGCTTCCTACACATCCAATATCTGTGCAAGGATAGATTTATAACACATATATACATCATCTTGCCTAAAAAGAATTCATATTGTCTATATACAAACAACAACAAAAAATAATATATACTATGATTTATCCTTTCCTTCTAAGAACAGTTTTGCCTTGAGCATCTTCAAGTAATTGAGCCAACAATTCATCAGGAGGATGTCTCCAAATTCTAGGCTGGTCCAAGTGATGGCCCATTTGAGCAAATTTATCAGCTGCCCTATTCCCTTCCCTGTATATATGACTCACAAAGAAGTTGTTAAACTCTGGCAGAATGGTATTTATATGATTTATATGTCTTTGTACTTCCGTGCATCTAACTTTTCTCCTTTTCACTATAATTTCAACCAGTGTTTTGGCATCTCCTTCAAGCCAAATATCATTCCAACCATTTTCAAGCACTAATTCGAGGCCTTTCCGAAGTGCAGTAAGTTCAGCGATGGTGCTATTGGCTTGTCCAATGGATTCAGCATAGCCAAGCAAAAATTCTGCATTGTGATTTCTAACAACCCCTCCAATGCTAGCTTTTCCACTTAAACATTTGCAAGACCCATCAAAATTTAATTTGGTCCATCCAATTCTTGGTTTCTTCCATGCCACTGGAATTGGTTCCTTGTGGAAATACCTAATCAACTGACGAATCGGACTTTGCACTAGTTTTTGGCATCTAAAAATATTTATTAGTTCTAACATTATATATCTCTAATACTCCTTAATTTTCCAGTAAACACTCAGAAGTTGAAACAAAACGACTGGGGTTTTTGGAATATTAGCCTACTAATCTGTAGATCGAAGATTATTTTTTTTTTTATATAAAAATCATTATACAAAAAATTCAAAAGATAATCTTAATTTCTCATAATAATCATTAGAAAATAATCGTGCAACTAAATTAAGCGACGGTAATTGGAAATTAACTAATTAAACATTGTAGGGAAAAGGTTCTATATATAGCACACCACCACCATTTGATGGAAATCTTTATTCCTTGTTTTTCTCTATGAACGAATTTCCATCAAAGCAAAAATGAATAAGGAAGGCTAAATTAATACATGCGTACCTATTTTGAGACTAAATTTTGAAAAATAGCGTAGATGTAAAAGATAGGTATGGTCTAGAAGAAACACAGAAACCTTCAAACTTCAAAGACAACAATGTTATGGAAGAATGGTTGATCAAGAGGCGTACGTCATACTTATAATGAAAATGGTGAAACTTGCTTCACGGAAGTTCACATTAATGAAGTTGGAGTGAGGAAAAAGGAAAGAAGATTCAAAATGTTACACACTCAAGAAGACATTTGATTCCGGAATAATGGGAAATGGCCAGAGAGGTTTCTTCAGGAACTCTCAACTTAAGCATATTCTTTAATGGTTTACTAAAGAACATTACGTGCATGAACTACCAAATAAAGGTTGCATGAAAAGAAAGAAGACTACACATTCTTTCCTCTAACGTTAACCATCGAATTGTATTATGATAATTAGTAACAAACTAAAAAAGCGTACTCATCCAAATACGGGAAACTGAAATACGGCTATATTTGTCTGCACCACCAACAACCAGACAACAACGTGCGTCTGTTAAATAACTTGAAAATAAAAAAACCAACGTAAAATAATATATCTATAATAATACATATCGATAAAAAAAAATATATCGGTTATAGTGCTCGTAAATAAAAAAATCCTTTTGGTGATAATTGTTAAGTGTTAACTGCACACACAACAATCTTCATCTAATAATTCAAAATATGCAAACAAAAACCGCCTTTTCCTGTTGGAAAAAAATTGGAAATTGGAAAGTGGCGCTGCAATATAATTAAGAATTTAATTAGAATAAAATTGACAACGCAAAGATATTTTTTGACCCTGTTATTTAATTATAACTTGTGATATGAACTTAATAATTACTTTAAGAAATTACATTTAAGATAATTTCTAATTAATTAAAATTTTATAATTAATTCACTAATTCTACGTTGATCTAAGTGAAATTCACTTCTCTTAAACAAAGTTCAACTTCAAGTCTTATAATGAGGAAAAACATGTTTGAAAAAATAATCCTTCTAAAAATAAGTTTTGCTGCAGTCTGCAGAGATTAATTATTGATTGGGCCCGTGGATATATATACTTGACACCAATAATATAAATTAAAAACTATAATTGATTCACTTGCGAATATTTTATTACATATATATAGTTTACTATATAAAATTTAAAGATAAGAATTTGACTTGGTTGGCGTTGACTTGGTCAAATAGATAACAGGGAAGACAATATCACAGTTAATCATTGTTCAAATTACAAAAGATGCGGTTAGTTAATGTCTTAATGAGATTATTTTTCACAAAATAGAACTGTAAAAACTTAAAATAAAGTGATTTTTTGTTCACTGTGTCGAATATTATTTAGTCACCGAGAGCATTTTTCTTTTGTTCTGGTCTTGCCTTTGGCAAAAGGCAATAAGAATGCATTGGGCTTATCTGTAGCGAAGTAAATTGGGCTCATGTTTTGAACAAGCCTTTAGTTTGGATGATCCGTTTGACCACATAATTAGTTGACGTCGACCAATGGATTAGCGGTGTCGTGTGGTCTAATATTTCGTGTTGGACGCTAATTAGACCTTCGTGCCATTCGCGCAAAACAAATCTTATTTTCCTCACACCATTATTGGTAATGGTACGTACCTTTCCATCGTATGGCTTTTATTTTTACGATGCCTTAGTGTATGATGAATGTTTGTTTATGGTGGATGTTTTTTTTTTCCCTCTAATTAAAAAAGTTATATTTCAGTAAAAAAAAATTAAAAACCAGGAAATATACTATTTTTTAAAGATTTTTTTTAATGAAAATGTATAATTTTTTTAAATTGGAGAGAGAGAGAGAAATGATTATTTCAATCCGTGCTTATGAACTATATATATTTTTAGCAATAAGTTTTCGATTATTTCAGTTCTATAGTATCTCACTTCGGCCAGATATTTAACACTGGAAACTATCTTGTAACAATCTTGTCTCATAATTTTTAGAGATAAATACCTATATCAAATTCTAAATCAATCTAATGAATAATTTCTCCTTTCATATATATATATATATATATATATATATATATATATATATATATATATATATATATATATATATATATATATAGTATTAAAACATTAGAGAATTAAAAAAAAATATTAGTGAAAAAATTTCATCCTCTGATTAGAGCGATATGACAAACGATAAGTGATAACAATGAAATTTGAATTAATTTGATAATCAATTTTAACTAAGAATGATTATAATTTTTTTATTTTATTGTTATTTTTAATGAAATAAAAAAAAAATTAATATCTTTATAGATTTTTATTAGCAGAACTTAAAAGAAGAAGATTTCAAGTGCTTTGGAGGAAAAATTGATGCAAAAAATGGAATAATAAGCCTTGAAGAAAAATTGAAAGGATTGGACAGTTCGCTTAGCGCGTATCCTCGCTAAATAGGGGAAAACTCAGGCTTAGTGAGAAGAAGACCTCGTGAAGAAGACCCACGAGGAGATCCAAAGACACACTCAGCGCAAGGTCACGTGAAAATTAAGTTACCTTATGCCTATAAAAAGAGTATGAAGCAAAGGACAACCTACACACTGAGATACCAATCCCTACACCACCCCGGAGACTCAAAGCTCTATAATAAATACATTCTAAGCTTAAGTATATCTAATAAGGGAAACCTTCTTTCTATGTCTAATATCCCTTTTTCCTCCTTTATCCATCCATCTTCTTTTATCCACATCAGTCCCTAAACATGAGAGGTTAAACCCCCTTAGTTAGGGTCTAGTAGGCCTAAAAAGTCAAAAGATGTATTATATGCTTTATATCTATCAATGCAAACAAGTGTTTTCTTTTTTATTATTCTTTCTTATTTTAATTTCATGTGTCATTCGTCCTTGCATCATCTTTAGGGGTTAGGCGCTCGAAAGAGAATAATCCTTAATAGAAATACAAAGAATATGCATCAGTTTTAGGGATTAATCGTTCGAAAAAGGATAATTTCTAATAGAACTCAAAGGAAAGAGTATCTTAATAAAATCATTATTAGACATAGAGTGCATTATGCTCATGCATCAAAAACAAACATCTAGAATTAGAACTGTTGAAATACAAGTGTCAGGTGAAGTCTCACATTGGGTAGAAGTGAAAAACTTGAGTACCATATAACTGAGGATAAGACCCATAAACCTGAATCTTGAGATTTTAGGTTAAAGTGTGATATCAAATTCTCTTATGTAGTTGCTCATGGCTTATTGGTGTAAATCTCTCCGTCCCCGAAGAAGAGTCCCACTCAAGAATATATTAGTGAACATCATATAAGTGAGAATAGTCTTTGAGACATCAAGGACATATCTTGTACACACTTTTATGTCTTATGAATCTAGCATGCTTCATCATGATTAAACCGCTTTGGGTTATTTTATACGTATACTTATTTAATCAAGATTTAGTTGTCGTTCCTTTTGTATTTATCTTTATCTTAAATTCATGAAATTTTTATGAGATTTGACACTTAGACAGTACTAAATTAGATCTATCATGTATGTCTAACACAAGTCACATGTAATACATGTTGGCGAAGACAATTGAATGTCCCTCAAGACCCCAATAGCCAAAACGTTACAGATAATCCCCAACTCAGACCACGGTCAATTCAAGCGAGAGTATCTGACACGTTCTCTCGTCTAGATCATCATCATGTGAACGACTCTGCATTAATGTCTCGAACACAAAAGCCGAATAAGTGTTACATGATGAGCTATGGAAACTGTTTAATATTCTGCAACATTATTAATTTCACTATCACAGTGAGTGGGATAAAAAAAGTATTATCATAATCGTAATGAGTCTAACAATAATAGTAAAGAATATCAAATCGAGTCAAAGTTATTATTATTATTGAGGATGTCATAGTAAAAGAGGATTCCTTCTTGTTCTTGTGGGGATTCAGATAGGGAATAACGAGTCAAAGGGAATAAGGAAAAGATTTCATAGCCATCATTGAAGAGAATAAGAATTTTCTTGCTTTTTCCCTTTATTTTTCCGGGCAAAAGGGGTGTGACTCATATCAAAAGCCGAAACTAAAAATGGCTATGCATTACGACATAATTAATTAGAAGAATGCCATGAAACATTGTTTAGCTGTTAATAAGCACAATTTGTTCCTCAAATAAACACAAAACAATAGGTACTCATGTTTAGTTGTTTACACTAGAAAGGGTGTGACAACAAGTCCCAATAGGACAAGTTGGTTTTCCAGCTGCTACTAGCTTGTACTTAGCGATGGATTTAACAGCATGGTGCAATGTTTAGCAGCGCTTTTCTCGGTCAAGAGGGTGAATGCATACCACAACTGTCTCTACCATGCTCATAATTACCAGATCAAGCAGAGGACCACTTACCCTTATGGTGATATTATTAGAATTTTTTTTCAAGTAACCCTTATGGTGATATTATTAGACATTATACAATAGCATGCATTCCATTTTAAAAGTAAGGATAATTAGAGGTTTTAAATTAATTGAAACTCACTAAACAGAAATGTAGATAACTTCTATAGTGAAATATTAAAACACAAAAGATGGCATCAACAACCACAGAAAACAAAAGGGAATTACAAGAATATGCAATTTTGCCTAGAATATGTAAGCACCAATGGTAGAATTTAAAATTTTATGAACGTCATGATATCAGTGGGACATGGTGATTCAACCATTTGTGTGTGGGGTGGGTGAAAGTAACGGTGACACTCCTATTGTTAACCAAAACATTGTCACTTCCATCTCAGATCAAACGCGCATGCTACATTATTATATTCTCTTTCCTAAATTTTCATACCTGTAGAACTTTTCTTATCTTTGCGAGGTGGTAGAAAATGCAACTCTATAGGCACTTCTCTGTGATTTTCCTGATTTCTATGTCTATAGATGAGAAAGAGTGAGGAGCAAAGAGTCCATATTCCATAAAATGTATTTGTAAATGCTACTACTGCCAATAAAGAAGGCCAACACAATCACTTTATCAACAAAGAATGCGAAGCTTCTCTTTCTTTCTCCATCAACAAAGTTACCATCTTGAGACTTTTTGTCTCTGTCTTTCTCATGCATTGAATTCCTCAACAACAATGCACAGAATGTAGAACATAGACTAGGTTATCAAGAAAGGGAAGATGGAGTTTGATCTTGAAGACCCACTAGTCAGCTTGGAAGAAGAGCAAACCTTTACTATATCAGAACTCTTTGCCTCCGAATCTGAACACGTGCCCTCACCAAACTGCTTAAGTTCAACACATTTTCACGTTTTCTGTGGTGAAGCCATATCTCTCATTCTTCAGGTGAAAGTTATGTCTATGTAAAAGGTTCAGCTCCCCCTCCTTCATGCCACATTTGCTACATTATGTTATATTGTTATGTTTCTTCAGGTTCAGGTTTCTTGCAAATTGGACCAATTTGTAGCTTATCTTGCTATAAATTACTTGCACCGTTTCATGTCATGCCAAGAAATTCCGGTAAGAAGATATCTAACGATTCCCCTTTAAGCTTATGTTTACTCATAGTAAAGTAAGGAAACCTTGGAACAATTGTACCTTAATAGCATTCCATAATTTCCAATTTTTTACCCTTATGCCATTATTCCTCTGAGATTGCAGCAGGGAAAGCCGTGGTTTCTCAGGCTTCTTGTCATATCATGTCTTTCTCTTGCTTCAAAGATGAAGAACACAACTTTATCAATTTTGGATATGCAAGTAAGTCTTCAAATTCACGAAATTGCAATCATTTTAATAGAAAGACAACCTCTAACCTTGCCAAAGTAACTTGAACATGTGATATTTACAATCAATGAAACAGAAAGAAGGTTGTTACTTTAAGGCTCAGAGTATTCAGAGAATGGAGCTTCTTATTCTCGGGGCTCTGAAATGGCGCATGAGGTCAATTACGCCTTTTTCTTTCCTTCATTTCTTTATCTCTTTAGCTGAAATTAAAGACCAATCACTAAAGCAAACACTTAAAAATAGAGCTTCAGAGATAATCTTCAATGCTCAAAATGGTAAGTGCTTGTTTCTATTCATACATGTAACTTGATTTTATCTTCAATTTCAACCAGCACAAACTCTGAATTGCATCGCTATTATGGCTGCAGGCATTAAGTTTTTAGAGTATAAACCTTCAACTATTGCTGCAACTAGCCTTATCTTTGCATCTCATGAACTATTCCCACAGCAATATTCTACTCTGAGAGCTTCAATTACAGCCTGTGAGTACCTAGATGAGGTAAGTTTACACTTTACATTTAATCACTACCCTTTAAAGCAGACGTTTTGATTATTTGTTGCTATATATAGCGTCTAGATATTGATGGTGGTTGTTTTAGGAGACATTGTCCAAGTGCTTCGATTTGATGCAAGACATGATGAGAATGGAAGCAAAGGAGTTAATGGCAGATACAAGCTTTTTAAGCACAGAAACTCTAGTGAGTGTGTTGGAGAGAAACACTAAACGACAAAGAATTTGATGGCCTATGTTGCTGGAGAAAATTCCAATTTTCTCAAACTCAAGAAGAAGAAAGCTGAGGGAAAAGGAAAACAATCATGTTTCAGTCCAAAACAAGAGAGGACGCAAATGAGAGTTGAGATTCGCTCGAGTGTTGTTCACCAAAAAGAAATTACTGTAATCTATTGCATAGAATGAAATTCAGAAATTACTAAATCAAATGGAAGTTGTAAGGTGACATGTACCAAATCAATAAAATAAAACGGCTGATAGGTGAAACCCAATTCTGGTTGGAGAACAGTAACAAGTACTTTATATACTGCGTATAATTTAAATCTGATTGAACGTTTATTAAGGTTGGGACAGAATTATTTCACAGGCAGACATATGGATATCTTATTAATGACCACGAAAGGAAATGGTCAAAATTTTAATCCTAAGGCAAGTAAATCATATTCAATCTTGGCTTGAAAAGATCCACCGTAGGTCTATCCTTGAAAGACACAACAACTTCACCATCAGATTCAAGTGGCTCGTTACCAGAGCCATTGCCATTCACAGAACCTCAGTCATCATTCTTTAGCTTTGCCTTTTATTTATAACCATATTGGTACGAATTTGTTCCGGCTAAAAGGAGTCACAAATCTTCATGGGAAACTTTAAACGAACACAAGTTGGATATTCTCATTGCAACATAATTTATTCCATAACAAGGATCAATTAAAATTCAGGATAACTTTTAAGAAACAAAAATAATTATCACTTGTGTCAATGTGATTGATTCTTTAGCTTTCCATTTAATACACTTTTATGTTTCAAGAAAAATTAAAATGCATGTAATTAAAATTGAAAATAAAAATGATGGTTATAATGTGAATAAAAAAAAGGAGGCTTATATGATCTGATATTAAGATATATTAAATTATACATCTTACCTGAATAACAACAAATATGGAAAAATACACATGTGTATTATTGACCTAAAATATACTTAGTAAGTTAAAAATAACAGACGTTAATAAATGAATGGCTGTTAAAAGAAATCCAAATTTAACGTTCTTATCCAAAAAATAAAAAAAATGTAAGCAATACTGAAACGAAAGAAATAACAAATACACATAAATATTATTTATTGTATGAGTTTAATGATGATGTATTTACAGTGTAAAATAATTTTATACCGTCATCGTATCATAAATTATCGTTTATATGACTTTTAAAATAATTATCATAAAAATCAATAATTTCATTATAAATTTTACATTGTAAATTTTTTTACAATATCAATGTATAACCCCTTTTCTCTTATAGTATAAGCAGCCAAGAATATGAAATTACCGATATATTATGCTTGCTTTTTATTTTTATTTTTGTTGACTATATCGTATTAAGCTTTGATTAAACATAGTTAAGAATATAATTTGAATCCTGATCCGCTTAGCTTTTATTAAGAGATAAATATTAATCAACATTCTTATTCTCTTTCGTGAGCCTTCGCGAGATGCTCATAAGGTAACGGTCCTCATTAAGCCTCGAAATACCTCAAGAAAAATCGACCTAACTTTGATGCGAGAACACACATAATGGTTCATTATAATACACAATTACGATGGCATTCTTCCAACAATATATAATCAAACTATACTGCAGGGGTTTGGTAAAAATAAGACCCCACTAGTTGAGAATGACATACCCTGCATGCACATTTGCAAGCTAACATCTCCCCCCGGAATGGTTTTAAAATCAACATAATTAAGCATTCCTAATTTCCTAGAGGGAATCATCATACAACAATTTTTGTCCTTAGTATGAACCTGTGTTGCAGCTGCCATTACATTGATCTCTTGGCCGAGAAATTCGATGAGAACTTGGAATGAAATATGCACTGCAGACACTAGGGATAGAATTCAGATCATGAAGAACCATTGTTTCAAAGCTTCCCCACTACCTTGACTCAAGATCCATTGCTAACATCTGTGCTCTTTTCCATGCAATTTTCATCATTAGGCATGATGGACACAACAGAAGGAGGACGTAACTCACAGAGAGCTTTACTTTCATCTCTAAATCCACCTATACATATTGTGTCACCCCGACCATGCCATGTTCCGTTTTGAACATTGTTCATCTCAAGTGTTCTTGACTCCTGCAATATATATCACAGAGATACAAATATCCAACACAATAAATAACTCCCAATTATAAATGTCTCCATTTTGGTTATGGATGAAAGATATTCAATTATCAACAGCTTTATTTCAGTTACAGTTAACTCAATCAACATAACCAAAGTTACAATTTACAAAAGAGAGAGAATTTTGAAATGACCTGACATAACGTACAACAAGGACAGACAAAATGGTACACGAAATCATCCAACGAACTATCACTACCCTGGAAAAATCAACAATCAATAGCGTGTAAGATATACGAACACAGCCAAAATTTGTCAAAGTTAGTCAACATATATTAAACAGACAAATAAAAGCACATGACATGACTAATAAAAATAAAGTCAACATGCATTACAGTCCACAGATTAGAAAGTCAGTTGATCAAAGAATCAAATTTAAACATTCATGTTCCAACATGTGGGCATGCAGGCAAAATACAAAATAAAATTTGCCACAGTAGTCCAAATGAAATATATGATAAAAGGATAAAGAAGACAACATAACAGTTTTGTCATTTGATCTCACATTAGAAAGGTCACCACAGAATCAAACTAAAGTAAATACGCTGCAAGCCAGCAAGATAAATAAATGATTCATCCAGTTCAAAATGTTTTCAAATCATATCTAGCCTTTTAAACATCATAAACTGTCATGTAAGCAACTTATATGCAATGTGATAAAAATCTATATAATTTCAGTAGATGTGCAGGAACCTGCTGAACCTGGTATTCTCACAAGTGAGTACAATAACAATGTTATACCACTAGTTTGTTATCCTTAAACAGAAAAATTAAAACTATACATTCCATTCTCCAGTCCATCTATGTGAATAGCCATATTTACACCAGAGTCAGTATTAATGCTCCACTAGTAATAATTTTGTTACAAATATTTTGGGAATATGTATGTTGCATAATGAAACAATATCCTCAATAGTTTTTATAAACAAAGAAAACAAGAAATAAAAAAGCTCCTATAAGTGAGATTGTCTCTAAAGCAAACAAGGATAATCCACCCTTGAATTTAAGAGGGTCAAGATCAAGATCAGCTTAAATTCTTTAAACTAAATAAGGGTGGATACATCCTTACTGTAAAGGAGTCTTGTCCAAACAAGACAAAATGTAAATAACCAATCTGAATAATTAAATGGTAACAGACAATTGCAGTACTGGAAGAAAAAAGTCACCTTGATGTTGAATTTCTTTCGCATACGAGTTCGGTAGAATCCTAAATATGCTCCAACAGCAATGATGAATGCAACAGCTAGGTATAGGAAGTAGTGAGTCCTCGTGATAGTATAGGCAATGGAAGTAACAAAGGCACCAATAGCAAGAAGAAAATAAACTATAGCCTGCAATAAAACATGGAAATTTCAACTTTAGAGAGCTATATTCTAAAAGAAAAATTGATACAGAAATTGCCAATTCTAAAAGTGTTTTCCCTTTTGTTGGAGTTATGATTTGAACAATTTAAACAACAAATGCTCGTTGAGTTTCCAAGAACTTCAAATATACCTGAATGTAGCAAGAACCAAAACCAGCTAGCTTCATGTTCTTCCCAAATCGGTAACAAGGACAACTGCAACACCAAATGAGCTACTATTTACAAACATGATATATTACAACAAATCCTTGTAAATAACTACAAACCCTCAGCACATTATCCATGTATGTGTCATCTTGCATTTTAGTCTTTCATTGGCCAGAAAGGCATTCACATAAATACATGTGTAAATGAGCAAGCAAAGTGGCCAAAGATATAGTTGAGCAAACAAACTAAACTAATTTAACTTAATCTGTCAAAACTCGATCAAATATATCAGTAACTCAAAAAAATAATCAATGCCCCCCCCCCCCCCCCCCCCCGAATGCCCCAACATTGAGAAAATAACAATATATCAGTCCCATAATTGACATTCCTAATGACCAAAAAAGTCTCACAGAACTAAAATTATAACATCATAATGGTTTCTCTAGCCAGAGATGAAGCATGAATAATTACAATAACCTACTTCATTTGTTTCAAAATTAGCCTTTAGCTTTAGACGACAACAACTAACGCTATCTATCATCGTCCAAAACAAATTTAATTTTCAAAATACACAACTTCACATCTTACAGAATCTCAAAACACTACTTCACTTTTCGAATAAAAAATAGCACATAAACATCATTAAACCTTACCATGCAGATTCAAAAGCGATGCGGCGATCATCAAAGCAATCGAGAAGTTCACCCTCCCACATCCTCAAAACCCCACCTTGTTGCTCCTCATCACCATCCCCACCCCCAAGCTTCCCCCAACTCCCATGCGAACTTTGCAACGCCACAGAGGAACAAAGCATGTCAAAATCCAAAACCGCCATACCCTCCAAAAGCCTCTCCTTCTCTCCTTCCGCATCCTCTTCCACCCTCTCTTGCTTCTCCAAATCTCCCATTGCCCCAAAACAAAGCTTGCCCCTATTCTCTTCTCTTTCCCCCCCAAAGATCCCTGCTTTTTAATGAAACCACCCTTTTCCAAGACACCCTTTGCGATTTCGCTTTATTGGGTTTCAGCAAAAAGAAGAAAGAATATCTTTTTTTCCCCTCCAAACAAAAAACAGGGACAATGAGAATTGAGGATTCTTCTGTTGTGTTGCGGTGGCTTTGTGCGTAGGTTATGTAATGAAAGCAAAGCAAGTGGGACGATGATGTTTGGTTTCGGCGATAATATAATAATACCAACAGTGTGATCCCTCGGTTGGCGGGTAATAATGGCGTGTGGGACCCATAACCCTAAAAGTGTCTCAATTTGGATGGTACTGCATTTACCACATCCTCACGGGAGTATAGCTAAGGAGATTTTATTTTCCCATGCTAATTAGGATTACTTAACGGTCTACTAATTTTGATTGGGTTCTTCTCAATTCGGGTAATTTTGCTAATAATAAACGTGATCAAATTCTCGATCGTGATAGGATAAATAAATCTCCAAATATAACATCTTCAACTCGCTTTCGCTAAAGAGATGAGAAGAGTCAAAAGTTGAAATTGGAGAAAAAGGACAAGGTCTTTTGCAAGTTGGATTATAATAAAAATAACACAACTCAATGGATTAAGATTAAATGGGCTGGATGTGAAGCCAATTTTACTGTCAAAGTAACAAGTTGCGTTTTCTAAAATATGGTTTTTATAGGTTTTGACCGATAATTGGAATATAGTAATCACAATAGAGATCATTAGAATAAAAAAATAAGAGATCTTTATTTTAAAAGTTGAAATGTTGTTAGATTAAAATAAAATTAAAAGTTAATCGGGATTATATTAATATAATATAATATTAGTTATAAATTTTTTTATATTGTGTTTAATTTCTACAAATAAAAAAATATTAATGTAAGTTATGTGACTATAATAATTGTACTAGTGTATTACAGAATTTGAAATGTTAAAAAGGCTGTTTGTTTTGACCAAATTTAAATAACGTTACCTAGATTTGAAATGATTAATATCCCCAATTAACTGTTTATACAAACCCTTAAAAAACTGTTTGTACAAATTGTAATTACGAATTATGAATCAAAAAAGTTGTAATTATTTGAATTGCTGTGATCCGTGATTTGTGACTCTTAACAAAGGATATTTTTGCCTGTTTACAAATAACTGAAGCTTCCACAATATTTTTCCAATTTTTAAAATAAAAATAGAAACAAATGAAACAACCAATGAGCAAGTTTATTAGTTTGAGTTAAAATTTAAAAGGTTGGAAACTTACCTTCCATATCAATGTCATCTTTATATAAAGATAGAGGTAGGGACAAAATATAAAAAATGGGCAAATATAACTAGTAACTAGGATAAGATAAGAATTAAATTAGTTATTTATTCCTTTAATTTATTTTTTAGATTTAATTTGACTTTTAAATTTAAATTATAAGAAATCATATTTTATCACAATTTAAAATTGTTACTAAAAATGATTTTAAATTATCATAAAATATATATTTTTTTAAAATAATTAATATTAAAAATTAGATGACTAAATTATTTTTTTTAAATTAGAAGATTAAATTAAACCTAAATAATAAATTAAAAAAAAACTAATTTAACCTAAGTGATGAATTATAGATATGGATAAAAAACAACGTGTCATGTGCCATTGCCCCCTGAACACAAGCCAGCTTCAGCTATATTTTGTGCCTTAGAAATTGAATGTTTTCCACAAACAACAAAATAGTACGCGTGTAAAAACATTAAAATGATTTATCCATCTAAAAAAAATGGGCAAAAGAATATGCATATAAAAAATTGGAATAAACTTTTTATCGCTCAAATATTTAAAAATATTAATCTTAATCCATGTAAAAATTTATGATTTTAATTCTTATACATACAAACATTTTAATCTTTAACCAGAGACTAAAATCACGATCAATAAAATGTAAAGATTAAAAATTATATTTTTTTATAAGAATTAAAATCAACATTTCAACCCTAAAATAATTAATTGTTAGATCTACTTTCCCTGTTAGATGCTCGTGCTGAGACAAATTTGTCTGGACTATTGCGAGTCCCGGTCACACCAAATTGGCAATTATATGCAGTAATCAAAATCAGTATTACTATTCAAATTTCAAAAATGAAAAGATCCCAACAAAGTTGGCAACCAACTATCAATCAAAATTTTATAGCTCTCTATCAATAATTTCAAATTAACAAACTCCATAAACATGGTAGATGATTTCTCACCCACCAATCTACGAACTTGGTTTCCCTTTCCCTACTATCTCTGCCCCTTCAAAATTACATGATTTTTATGATTTTCATAGAGTGGATCCACAATCAAATATTAACACAATTGTTATACAATGTTATTTTGAATAGACACCGGACAGCACAAAGACAGCAAAGAAACCAGATTCCCAACCTACAGTGTTGACAGCCAGCATCCTTTCACAATAATAAATAAGAATACAGCAGAGAATGCATCCATTTACATTTAACATTGCCAATCGCTAGTCATTAATGAATCAAGCTGATTTTTTACGTTATAAAGGTTTATCTGGGATAAACCAAAAAAAAAAGTAAAAATAAAATAAAACGAAGTAGAACATCATAAGATAATAAGACAGATAATAATGTGTATCGCGGTAACAAGGTAACTTCATCAAGAGAAGTTAAAGCACAATTTTCTTCTCCTGAATGGACTATATCATACACCCAACAACCTAAATCAATAAAGCGTCAAGTTTTCATTGCAGGTCTAACCAGCCCTAAACCACTACCGCTTCCCAAATGCTTGAAGTCTCTGGCTTCAAGATGATCCCCATGACCGGCAAAACCTGTCCCTCCCTTCTCCAAATTCACCAAATTTCTCTCTTTACACGCCTTGTTGCAAACAAGACAAACTTTATCAACAGCCATAAATCTGTCAGCACATTTCTTGCAAAATACATGCCCACATGTACTAAGGGCCACAAGCGACATTGTGTTGGTGAGAGTAACTTTGCAGCTAGGGCAAATGTAGGTCTTGTCAAGAGCCTTGGATTTTTTCTGCTCAGTAGTATCCTCAGTAAACTGCACAGGGAAAAGTGTCTTTAACTTCAGTTTCTCATTGCCTTCCGGACAGATAGTACTGTTAGAAGGTGCATCTACTTTAATAGAAGCTTCTGGTGTAGCAGAAGGCAACCAAAATGCCTTCATTGTCCGAAGGGCTTCCTCCTCATAGGAAGTGACCTTCACACTGTTTGCCCCATGGAAACCATTCTTATCACGACTATAATTTCTGTCGCTGTATTGTGGTACAGCACCATGATTTTGTTGATCAAATGCATCAAGCTCTTTAGCCTTTTGCAACTTCAACTTCTCTTCTTCCTCCTCTTTTTCTTGCTTCTGCTGAGCAGCATGGGCTGCAAGCTTCCTGTTTTATTATAAATATCAATAATTGTCAGAACCACTTGGTTAAGGTTCACAAAATAACAGCCATTGTATCCTATCCACACCAAGGAAAAACATATTACAAACAAAGACAATATAGATTTAAAAGTTCTGAGCAAATCAGTGTGAGTTATTCTGCATAAGAACTCAGACCAACAATCATGGAGAACAGCAAATTCTTCGTGATACGACTGGTATAATCATTTTCTTTATTATAAGAAAAATTACAAACGTTCAGCAATGGTTGATAGAATACATAGTGTCACAAGATAACCCCATGCAATATCCAAAACAGAATAGGGATCTCAAAGGATTAGAGAGAATATTAAGAAAAAATAGTGGAAGCATTATAACATATATAAACATTGATGAGTGATGACAAAGGAAAATAAAATTAAACAAGCCAATGAAAAAGCTCAAGGAGATCTGGTGATGATGGTCAACTGGAACCATATCAAAGGAAATAAATGAATAAATTAAAAAAAAAAAAAAACGAGTGCATGTAATAAAGTATTGAACTTTAGTGGCTCCCAGAAATAGGCAATCATGATATGACATTTATCAAATAGACTATACCCAAGGTAAATGATATGGTTATGACTTATGAGAGAAAGTAACACTTTTCTTGTTAGTTGATTTACTCAACTATTGAAACATCACCTCAATCGTCATTTCATTAACAAAGTAAACAAACATAAGCAGAAAAAACAACCTAAAATTGTGGATTTCATCCTTTTTATTAGCAAGAGAATTGCAGCTAAACTATACACTATAAGGATGTCCACACAATCCTGTAGTATTCTTTCACAATAACCCAATTAAATCAATATCAAGAGCTAGCAAGTTAAAGAATCAAATCCTATGGAACAAGTAAACTTATTAGACAAAAAGATACAAATTTACTAAAGATTTTCATGAACCTATTTCCAAATTTTGTTTGAGTAAGGGTGTCCTGCTCAAAATTTTCAAAATAATAGCTCTTTAAATAATTAAATGTTTTCTTTGCATTTCAATCTTATCAGTTTTTATTATTCATATTTAATCATCATATAGCATACAAACATGTATATATATCCATTTGATATCCCAATAAGCACATTACACAGTATGACATTTTGCTTAAAAAGTGGAGCTATTGTCACCATCACACATCAGGAAACCATTCCACAATCAAATTACAAAGTCACAAAGGATATTCTTATTTGAGAATATTTTGTTAGGCTTTCTACCAATTCAAGTCTCAACTCCCAAATTTCAAAGAGCATGTCACAATGGAATAAAATCTTCAGTCAGCAGTTTGCATAAAGAATTGTCGAGACAGAGACATGAAACAAGCAAAATTCATGAGCAGAATATCACCCTTCTAGGTCTGCTATACCATTACCCTGTTGCAACATATAAAATTCAGCTCAAGTTCACAAAACAAAGCACAGAAAATGCAGAAAGAATGCCTTAAACTACACAGCTGAACTATCCAAATTCCAAAGGCATTAGAAAATACTGAAGCAGATTGATTACGCGAAAGAACAAAAACTAGCCTTGAAGAAAAACCCCATCTATAAATTCTAGCAAAACTGTGCAGATTCTTTGTTCACAAAAAAGCGTCAAACCCAAAAGACCACAATTCCGCACAGCTTGATATATCTCAAACTTTTCATATTAATTCCAATTAAAAGGTACGGCAAAACCCATCCCACCCATCCTTACTCCAACAAAGATAATTACAGAACGACCAATACGATTCAATTAATAATTACGTATTCCCAATCTGTACACCAGCAATCAGCACGAATTTCAATCACGCATGTGCTTAGACTTCAATCACAGGCTTTGCAATTTCAGCCACAGAATTTCAAACTCAATTACCAGATGATGAAAAAAAAATGAGGGAAAGAGAAAGTTGTTTTTGTTGTTAAAATGAATTTCATACCTTTGAATGTCTTTCTTCTGAGACAAGAGGCACTGAAGAATGCACTCTTTGCAAAAGAGATGGCCTTTCTGGCAGCTCATAGGATCAATTAGGGATTTGAGGCAGAGAGAGCAAGCATCGAAGGGCTTAATGGAGTCCTTGCCCAACCTCTCCTTCTGGGTCCCATAACCTAGTTTTCGCTTCTCATCGTACGTGAAGAACGCAAGATCGTTGTTGTTCTTCGAGTGCCTCTGCGGCATCTTTTTCCCACAATCACAAATTCACAATTCACACCCTCCACACCAGATCGATCGATGGATAATTAGGGTTTCAGATCTTCAACTTCCAATTCATTTCCTCCAGCAAACCACACTAAACAACGAAAAATATATGGGCTGGACTTCTCGGTTTTAATGGGCTTTTATGTAAGTATGATTTTCTGAATTTTAAAAGCCTTTTTAATCCTCCATATTATTTTTTCTTTACAACACCAAGGTCAAAATTCACGTTAGATATATCATTAAGTCAAATTATAATCAAATTAAGCTAAAACTTTTTCAAACTCAACCCATATATACATGGATTTAAATCACCGGTCCCATTTTAATGTCGCATTTTGTGTTCCACCAATCAAATTTTGACACATTATTTAAAATGACACATGTATTTTGTATTAATTCTCATATTGCCCTTAAGGAATCCCTAACCACGTTGTTTAACACACATAACAACAGGATTAAAAATTAAAAAATTAAAAAATCGTTGGAATAAGCAACAAGAGCACTGCACGAAAAAAAAAAAACAATCCAATTAAAATAAATCTGCTGTGAAAAAACAATCGGTTGTGATAAATGAAGCATAGCCTATTTCGATCCAAAGATGATAGATCTAACTAAGATATAAAACAATTCCAATGACTTAGCAAAAACCACTTATTTGATTGCATTCTTATTAGATATAATATGACAAAGGAATCAAGCATGATCCAACAATATAACTCAGTCTGTTACGGTGCTATAAAATATTATCAAGAGATATATGATTTCAATCCCGAGCAAGATGTACAAGTGCAAATTGTTTTTTACCATGTTGTTTCTTTGATGCACAGCAAATTTTTCTTCTTCTTAATATACAAGCGGGATATATAGTGGTGGAGAACACCATCAGAGAATCTGATTTCAACCCCAAGCCACGAGAAGAAACTGTCGTCAATTGTTTATGATCGTGCGCTACTCTATGTTAGGAAGGGTCAGGTATTATGTCAGCGATATATTGTGAATGGAAACAAAATAGACATGGTAACATTAATGACATGCAACACACACTCTGTTGGTGAGGCAAGATTTGAGACTTAAAAGTGGGACTAAAGATTTAAATCCATACAATATTACATATGCTACAAGAGTTGGTCTATCGTTCAACGTATTTTAACATGGAATGATTTAAATCCAAAGGTAAACGATGCAACATTAAATGATTTTTAACTAAGAAAAATCAACTCAAATTTCCTTTAAAAAAATTGATGCTCTTGAAGCAAATAGAAGGAAGGTTAAATTATATTTTTTAGAAATTTAAAAACTTTTTTTAAAGATGACGCCATATTTTGTTGTCCGATGCATATAAACCTAAAATCACTTAAAAAGATTTTCATTAGATTTTTATTAGACAATGAGAAAAATAATTCTTTAAAACACAGAAAGATATATAAGATCTAGAACAAACTCAAACCAGCAACAAAAAAACACACAAAATTTATATCGATTTGTTTCAAACCTGAGACTACGTCCAGTTCTTTAGAACCACCAACTAACTTATCAAAGTTATAAGTATTATTCATTATCACTCACTCTTACATTTACACTTGCAAATTCTATCTCAAGATTGACTTAAACTCAATATTTTGTCTTACCAAATGACGGTTGGTTCTAAACACATCAACAAGATTTGTTAGAAGTACTACTAAAAAACATGTTTCTACGACATTTTTCTAACCCATTTAAAAATGATTTTGAACATTTTTTGAAGCTAACATCGTAGAAAATTTTGACTTTTCACAACAATTCCTATAAATCCATCTTAGAGAAGTTATCATTCTAAAATAATTTTTAGGCAAATAATCATCTTAGAATATATTTTTTTTAAAATAGCGAGGATTCTACGATGGTTTACTGTCTTAGAAAAAAAAATGTCTATTTTAAGACGATCTTTTAAAGAAACATCTTAAAATATAAATTTTTTAAGATGATTTTTCAAATAACCATCTTAAAATTTCTTTTTTTTAATAAAATTTAAAATACTGAGAATTTTAAGATAGTTTTCTCAAAAATCATCTTAAAATATATACTTTTTAATATGATTTTTCAAAAAACTGTCTTAGATTGTTTTTTTTAATTAATAAAATAATACATACATGTACATACGTATAAATTCATAAATAATAATAAATCCCAAATGACCTCAACTTAAATCTTACATAAAAAATGAGAAAAAGTTTGAAAATTGTCTTATGCTCCAATTCAAGTCTTAGCAAGTCAGAGATCAGTATAGCCTTCGTTCACTATTGATACTAAGCAAACTCAAAGCCATACATATGGTTTAAATGATCTGCAACATCCATATTTTAATGAAGGAAATAAAATTTTTCAATCATGAAGAATACAAACTCTATCCATATCCTATAGAAGCATAACTCATAAGACAACACAACACATGTTAAGCTACATATATACACATCAGTTAAGTAACTTTACCTTTCTTTTTCTCTAATTAGGAACCATCTTTGCAACAAAGCATAAAAAATACGCATCATAAAAAATTCTTATTTTAGTAGTGAAGATTGCACACTGACTAAAATATATAGTCGTCTTACAAACGGATATATCACTTAACACTTTTAATCTTTTCTTTCAATCTATACAAGGTGTTTTGAGAATTTTGTATCTTTACAAGAATTTATAGAAAACTTTACAAGAAAAAATAATTTGCATAGATTGTTCATATGTTGTTTCTTCAAACCTTCTTTTATATATAGTATTCTTCTCCAAGTATTTTTGTCTCATAATAGTTGGATTCTTCACTTTGTCTCAAGTTTTGAGTCAGATTTAGAATGTTTGCATTTAATGCACGTCAATTTTTCATGCAAAGTCTATGTTGATAGGCTAGCGTGATTTAGACATCAGTAGAGAAGTGACTTCTTTCATCATAATAGGTCTACAACAATAAGACACACTTTTTTATGAGGATCAATGTATTTCAAATTATGAATTTCATTTGTTCTTCATAGGACTTTGAGAGATCCTGGAAGAATGTTTTCTCCGTGAAAGAATCTCATACATAGAATATTAAATGAAAATTTTAAATACATTATTTAAATGCTATATCAGATATACAAACTATGATCTACCATATTAGATACAATTTTTATTATTTGTATTTATTTATATCTAATCAAAATAATTAGGAGTCTTAATTCATATTTAAGATATAAATATCTTTTGACTTAACGCATAAAAAATTTGTTATTCTCGAACAATTTGATCAACACAACTGACTAAAACTATTAAAATTCTTGTATTTAATATAAAATATAAATAATTAATTATTTCTTATTAATTATGATAAAAATGTATGTATTATGTGTGCCATGAATCAAAATGGGGTAAGTTTTTATAAAAAAAAATTGTTTTATCGATTAAATTATTAAATTATATGATATTATTCTAACAATTTTGTATATCAAATTTCAAATATTTATAAATATATTATCTAACACTACTAGAGACTTAGTTATATTTTAAGTAGTACTATGTTATGAGTAAAATAAAATTGTGTAACAAAATATTATTACTTTTAATTTATAAAAAAAAGACTTAATTTAACTCATAAAAGTAAAAGTCTATTCCAAAGAAGAATAAAAAAAATCAAAGAATAAACAAATTCTGTTCATACGTCTTTCTCTTGGTGTGTGTGTACACAGACGCACAACAAAATTGTCATCTAGCGTATCCTGTGATTACCTTTGACAGTTCGTCACTTTCATGAATCATGCTAACGGTTGAAATCCTCTCAAGGATTGCCAAGGTGATAATCAGACAAGCATAATAATGCCAGATTATTTTTTATTTGTTTTTGAATTTTTGTGTAAGCAAGAGAAATTTTTAGATGGAGACCTTATTTTCTTGGGTAAATTATAATTTTAGTGTATCTAATTTTTTAAATTCATAATTTTGATTATTTATTATTTGAATTTTAATTGTAATATTTAATTCTTTAGAGTTATAAATTGACAATTTTGATCCTTTTAATAGATTATTAATAAATAATTCTGATTAATTAATTCATTAAGTTAATTATTAAAAAATTAAATAAAAAATTATTAATTCTAATTTTTCATAATATTATATTCACCTTTTCTATATTCGGTCTTGCACCCACGACTTCACTTACTCTAATAACATGCTTGAGTTAATAATCTTTTATTAAAATTTCTAATCATTAATAATTTTTATTTAATTTTTAATTAATTTAATATCTTTAATAATCATTATTATTATTTTTCTTTGTAAATATAATTATTAGTTAACAATCTATCAAGAAAATCAAAATCGTAAATTTATAAAACTAAAAACAACAAATATTATAATTAAAAATTAAAAAAATCAAAATTATAAATTTAAAAAATTAAGAGAACCAAAATTACAATTCAAACATTTCTTTTATTTTTCCTTTCCTTAATCTGAAACTGCCTAGAATTTGATATAATTTGCATAAGCTTTCTCGGACTAACTTTTTCTAGATGAGAGATTTTTAACTTCTATATAAACTAATTTTAATTTATTTTATTTTCTTAATTTCTTTTCCTATATTTATAGAAAAAAATTATCCAAAGTAATATCCTCGTGTTTATTTCGTTACTTAAAGAAAGCACTTGACCTTAATAAGACCATCTTTGTTGAGAAAAAGACATTTGACATTTGAGGGATACCAAAAGGGAGAGTAGTGGCTATAATTTGAAGATAAAGGATATATATATCCATGATGCAGAATATTTTGCTCTTGTGGTTCATACATATATACACATGGTACAATCAGAGACAAATCAGAAAAACCAACGGCTTTGGAGCAGAAAGAATCCAAGGAATAAACACAGATAACTCATAAAGTATATCTCTCTCGTGTCCGTGGTGGTAAATTTTGCCAACTAATTAAAAGCTTACACTGACAGCCATACATTGGTTCCCTCTTCTTGTAACGCAACCATTTCATTTTCACACACAGTCATTGCATATATAATTCCTAGCTCCCATCCCATTCCCCTTTTAAATTGATTCCTTCAAATCTCGTTTGCAAACTTGACATTAGTTTAATTTAACATTCTTTGGGATTGTACTATCCCATGTTCAACTTGGCACTTAAATTCTAAATTATGTTTATGGAAGGCACGTGAAGGTGTCGGATTTGCTTGGTCCCACTTCCTTATTCTCAGGTACAAAACTTAATAAGCTCATATATTTTATACCGGTGAATCACATTAGAGATGGTTGTTGTTTCCTTTATTTATTTTTAACCTAAGACATGGCCTGCTTCTATATTCGTACAAATCTATGTGAGGATCGATTTTATTTAATGCCAGGGGATCATCGTGTATACTAATTTATAAACATAAGAAAGATTCTAATCTAGGCAATATCCTAGATCAGACAATTCTTCAGTCAGTGAAAATTACAGGTTATAAATCAATTTTCCTCACATTTCGTGCTGGAAGGAGAGCCATGTTATCACATCAAACAGAAGTTGAATGCATGAAATGAAATTAAACTGCTATAATTAATTAACGGATTCTATTAATTAATGTAAGTGGGCAAAATCTTTGATTAGAACAGCAAGTTGAATGCTCTATGATTGTGACCCTTCATTATTTCCAAAACAAGAAAATCAAAATCAATAGTAGGTAGTGTCTGTTGGCACTTGGAAAACACTAACATGTTGTGAGAGGACTCAAATCTCGCAAATCAAGCAATCAGATAAAACAAACGGAGAAGGAATGAAAGATTGACTCAAAGGTTCATAAGCAACTAGAGACACTGGCATTCTTAACTTCTGTATTCAACTATGTTGCATATTCTGATATTTGCCAACATTAACAAACATATCGATAGCAGCATTTACTACAAGAGAAAGTGGATTCATAATTATTACATCACAAAAACTTAAGGAAAGATAAGGAAAAAAAAACCTTGCAGTTGAAGGTGTATCTTAGTAACTTTATGAACAGACGTGACAAGTAAAAAATCCTCAAGATTAGAAAGGAAAAAAAAAAAGAACAGAGGAAGAAGAACCCAGGACAATAGAACTTATATATTATTTCCTATGTGTTGTTTACACTGTTCTTTAGTCGAGAATTTAAGTTTTATATAATTCTTTAAGGCAAACTTTTATTACATAAATTCTCGAAATAAAACTCTAATTCTGATTAGAAAACAGCAGGAACAACACCTAAAAAACTGTATCGAAGTTTTATCCATCACGATATTGGAATTATTAATCGGAGCCACCTTCTTCAACATCAGAGAACCTGGTAGAACTAGTTGTAACACTATTTGAAGAAGTGGAAGCTGGGGGTGGTGGTGTAGATGTCCATGGAACCACTTGATTTTCTTCATCATCATCATCATCATCATCTTCAGCCACACCACCATCGTCGTTTTCTGCATGATCCTCTCCCGTACCATCATCATCATCGTCTTCATGATTCTGTTGGCTGCAGGTCTCAGTACTATTGTTGTTGACACAAGTGTTGCAAACTGACATGGTGGGTACAAACTTGGGTCCTGTGCCGTGCCACGCTGTTAGTGATTGACAAACATGGCAGAGAAGAATCCTGGGATGTTTGGTGACGAGGAAGTTTGCACTGTGAACCTTAGCATCGCATTTCCAACAGAGGCTGGCTTGATCTGATTCGCAGAACAACTTCGCGGGACTGTTACAGAGCTCACACTTCCTCATCTCAACCTTAAATTATTTTGTTTTCTCTCCCTTCTTGTTATGGCCACACCACAGGCTAGATACCATATATTAAATTGTGAACAAAAAAAAATATGGTGTAGGCAAGTTGCAAGTTATTGAAATTCTCTCTTGCTTTGTCTTTCATCACAGATTTTTGCTTTCTCGCTCTTAGGTGGAAAATTTGGCAGAGGGAGAGAGAAATAAGAAGGGGAAAAAAAACTGTGTAATCACTGTAGTGTAAACGCTGATATTTGTCATTTTAAAATATAAAGTATTTCTCCCTGAATGATCGGGAATTAAAGAATCTTGAATGATGGCAACTAATAAGCTTATATGCATCTGAAAAGTCAAATTACTCCTAAAGATTAATTTAATTGATGGAATACATATTTAAAGACTAATATAATAACGTTGTATGTATATTTTAGGAATTAAGTGAATTGTTTACTAGAGAAAAAAAGGTAGAAAACTATAGTTGGTCCACCAGTTAGTTTTCAACACATTAATGATTTCCGTTTCCAGTTTTAGTCATATGTTAGCATCCGCGTTTGAACTTGATGTAGTCAATTGAAATTTTTAGGTGGATTTGGTCAAGGAAAATAGGATGAAGTTATTAAGACAAATTTCAACCAGTACAGTACTTAAGACTTGAGAGTTAGAATTTGGTGATGATATATGTATTTACGGAAAGTGGTTCTCTGATATTAAACGATTGTAAAGCTAAAATTTAGTCCTTCTTGTCAGTACCAAACCAAAGGAATAGTTTCGGACACAAAAATATATGCACAATTTTTTTAATTTAACTCTTTAATGATTTAACCTAAAAACAATAAATAGAAAAGTCGCTTTCAATTTTATCGGTGTAGGTGTGCAATAATTATGGCTATAATATGTTGGAGAAATTTTGGACTAATTTGCTTAAAATGCATGCACATGACCGAATATTGGATGAGATTTTCACAAATTGCATATCCGACTAATTTTGGTTCTAATAAGTGCGAAACCCATTGACAAAATGATTATGATGCCATAAATTCCATAAATTTCTTACTCCATACCGAGAATCGGATAGATAAGATATTATTCAAGTGGCTTACTCGCTAAGCACCACCCAGAGCATGCCACATCAGATGTCACTGATATATATATATATATATATATATATATATATATATATATATATATATTTAATTATCCTCACTGCTGACATCATGGAGCTTTAGGTGTTACTCTTTGTCCATGTGCGGTTGCTCGTTGATGATAGTGTACGGATGCACTTAATTCTGTCCCTCTGATTGTGAACAGAAAAGTTGCATATGCATTGCATAGCCACACCATGACAACACCAATTGGCCAAATATTAGCTTTGATTTTTTAAGAAGGAACTTTAGCATAGCGCAGCCTCCGAATAGACACGCGTCAATACAATGATCAGTGAATTCTGTGGGCTTCTCTTTGAGGTTTGCCTCAATTTTCTCTTGGAGTAGGTGGTTTTGGTGTAGAGGTTGCCAATTGCCCAATTTGGCATGTTCTCTCGTCGCATCGCACACACCATCTTTGTGGTTTTAGGAAACGTCCGTTCAACAATATGCAATATCGAGCAAATTAGGAGTCAAATACTACTACTGCTATAGGATTTTCGTCAAGAGGGGAGTGTCATGCTCGGGAATAATTTTTTTCTGGAAGGTGCTTGGGAACAATTAAAAGTTACTTTTAGACAAATTTGTTAGAATTTTTTGAAATTCCTATCTAGAATAAAGATTCAAATAAGAAGGCTAGTATATTTTACTTATTGTGTTAACTGTTTGTAGCACATTTTAGTGTATTTGTTGGAGGTTCTCTTGTATCTTCATTAATTATAGTAAAGTTATTTATTTGGTCTAGATGACATGTGATTTTTATCCTTGTATTGAGAGATTTTTCATGTTAAACAAATTGTGTCTTTGTTTTCTTTAATTTCTATTTTGCGATCTATACTTTACTGATGCTCCTTACGGGTTCTTGCAAGTTTGGAGAAATTTATTTTCGTTGTCTATTACTTTGTTATAAAGTTTGTTATTTCGTAGACCTATTTTCCCCATCAGAAAATCTGAGTTACTTGAATTTGTGCATTCAAATATTTGTGGTCCTTTGAAGGTGAAATCTTTTAGTGGGACTGATATGATGACTAAGGCATCAGTAATAGGGATGCTTGAAGCTTGTTCTGAGATCACCGGTTTGGCTGTCACCTCCACATAGTTGTGAGGGGGAGATTTATTAGGTTTTTTGGGTTATCTTCCTATGTGGAGTAAAGACCCAAATAAGAAGGCAAGTATGTCTCACTTATTTAAGTGGAGAGGAATCATATTAGAGAGTGAGACACAATGAGAGAGACTCATTTGAGAGGGAAAAAAATTTATAGAGAGAGAAAATCATTGGGATTTTCGTATACCTACCGGAGAGCGTTTTTTAGATTGCAACTGCGGATTCGTTCACCGTTGGATCGGGTTGATTTTTGGACAACAGGTTCTACACACTTGAAACTTCAAATTGTTTGGTTGGATCGGGAAAAAGATATCTACAGAGAGAGATAAATATTTTACATTATTTGCTCTATATTTTAGGATTTTATCTTCTTGTCTCTATTGTACCAATTGAGGTTTGTTTTGATTTGACTGTTTGTAACACGTTTTAGTGCATTTGTTAGAGGTTCTCTTGTATCTGTTTGGAGGTTCTCTTGTATACTTTATCCCATCTATATTACACTTGAGGGGGAGATTGTTGGAGTATAAGTGTGAGGTGAAATCCCACATCAAATAGAAGTTAAAAAGTTGAGCACCATACAAGTGAGGAGAAGACCCATAAACCTAAGTCTTAAGGTTTTGAGTTAAAGTGTGGTATCAAGTTCCCTTATGTGATTATTATGTCTCATTGGTGTAAATCTCCTCATACTACTCTACATCAAATATATCATCGCAATCTTTTAGGCATATTATTCCGTCATTCTTAGAAAAAGGTTCATCATCAAACTTTAAAATAACTGTAAATATGTTCATCCAAAAAACTTGAGATAGTTGAAAATATACTTAACTTAGATTAAAAGTTGTCTATCATATCAATTAATATGACAAAAAAAAATATTTATTATCATACTTGAAAATATTGATAGGAGTCATGACAGATGATCCAATGTGACTCACTACTATGTAAGTTCATATTGAGATGGATTGGATTGATAAAAAGTCAACTCATCAAAGCTTTGAATCAAAATTAAACCAACTCATTTAGCCAAAGCTTCCCTCGGTATGAACTTGTTGTGAGCCAATTTGGGTCGTTGGTCAAATACACCCACAAACACACATGGATTAAGAAAAAGTAACATATACATAGATTATAGTTATATCGCAAACTCCTAACAGGTTAACATATTCTCTAGTATTAAACCGTGCATGGTAACATAGATGGGATTCTTCCATTCGCCTTATACCTTTTTTTATAACTTAGTTTTTTATGGCGACACTAAAACTAATATTTATTTTTCAGTGTATTCCTTTCCCTAGTATGAACTTTTAATTGTGACTTGAATTGTATTACTATAAGTGCATGTAACTTTTTAAATCGTCATGGAATTTGAATCGAGTTGATTATTTCTTATTTCACCAAAAGTATATTAGGTTAAGTTAACCTATGACAGGCCAACTTGGGAGAGTGAAGTTGGCTCACTTGACAACTCTAATATTCATATCAAAAGCTTATACTAATAGTAGAGACACAAGTCTTGACATATAAAACCTTGGATCATACTCAAATCATTCCTTATTTATGACATTGATCACCAGTAAACACTGCAAGTTTTTTGATAATGTAAAAATGCTAAAAAAGAGTTTTAATAGTCTAAATTGGAGAGGAAAAAAATCATGTGACGAGGCCATAAAATTTGCAAAGCTTTAAAATTGTTAAAAAATAACTTGAAACAATAATATTTTATTATGTGACGGTTAAATTATACTAATAGTCCATGTAATAAATGCACATTAAATCTCTCTATTCATGCAATACCACCACACTCATTTTCCTTCTTCGCAAAAAAAAAAAAAACTGATTTTCTTTCTCTATGTGATTACAACAGCAGGTAACAAAGAATATATAGTCACCTAATTGTAACACAATGTGTTACATATACAATTTCAAACACTAGATTATCATATTAAATTACATATCATACCATCGTAATGGAAAAGTACCATATCGGATTATCGTATCCAAACTAAGTTTAGACAAATTTCTAGAACAAACATATTGAGCAATGATAACCGTGAAATTTGAGTTAATTTTGACTAAAAATGATTATAATTTCTTTATTTTACTGTTGTTTTTAATGAAATAATAAAGAAATTAATATCTTTACAATTTTTTATTAATAGAAATTAAAAGAAGAAGATTTCAAGTGCTATGAAGGAAAATTGATGCAAAAATTAAAAGAAAGTCTTAAAGAAAAATTGGAAGAATTGGAAAGCTCACTTAACGCGCAAGACTGGCCCAGCGCGCAATACACGCTTGGCGCGAAAAAGGCCCATGAAGAAGTCCAAAGGCGCGCTTAGCGCGAGGTCGCGTAAAAATTAAACTACCTTAGACCTATAAAAGGAGTAGGAAGCAGAAGGGGGAAGACAAGAACTCACACACTGGATCTATCCCTTAGGGGAAACCCTCTCTCTTTAACCATTCCCCATTTTCTTGTTATTAGTCATCCATCATCTTCTTCCATCCACATCAACCCCCTAAAGTGTAAAAGTCTCTCATGACAATGAGAGACTAAACCCCCCTAAGTTAGGGCCTGACAGGCCTAAAAAGTCAAAAGATGTACTGTAATGCTTCATATCTATCAATGCAATCAGGTATTTTCTTTCCTATTGTCTTTTCTTGTTTTAATTTCATGTATCATTCATTCTTGCATTATCTTTAGGGATTAGTCGCTCGGGATAGGATAATCCTTAACATAAATACAAGAAAGGTCTTACATGAATCGATTTTAGGGATTAGTAACTTTTGTATTGAAAAGTTTCATGAAACTTATATCTTTTTCCCAACTTATGGTTCTTTTTGTAGGTTTGTACATATTTTTTATGTTGAGTTTAATTTTACTCAGTAGATATTCCCAATATTGTGAATTAATGTGGTTCAACTTCAATTTCAGGCTAAAAGATAAAAAATAAGAAGGTTGAAGCAGCTGGTGTTTCGCTAAGCGAGGCATATGCGCTTAGCGAGTGACATCCGCTAAGCGAGGCACTCAGCTCGCTTAGCGAGTTGGGAGAATCTAGAAGATAATTTGTCATTCATGCACGCGCCCAGCATGCCATCAACTCGCTTAGCGAGTCATTTGTCTCTTCTCGCGCTCAGCGCGTACAACTCCCTAAGCGAAAATCCACTAACTCGCGCTTAGCTGAAAAATGACGCTAAGCGAGCCTTCAGGATCAAAAAACCCTTAAAAGACTAAAGTTGACAAAAAAAAAAAAGAAAATAGAGAGAGTTCTTTGGAAGAAAGACGTAACAGAGCAAGAGAGGAAAACTTGAACGGAAGGCCTCAGCTTTCAAGAGGATTTTAGGTTTAGGAGTGATTGTTAGGGTTTTGGAGGTGAATGAGACATCCCCACCACTTTGTAATCTTAATTTTCCCTCAAAAACCTCATCTTGGTGCTGAAAGGTGCTAACTTGCAATGGAAGGCTAAATCTCTTGTTGGGGATTTCTGCTAAGCTTTGATGTAAAACTCTTCACTATCTATTTAAAGTTGTTTTTACGTGTTCATTGCTTTTATCTGTATTTAATTCTTGCGTGTTTGTGGCTTGATCACCCATTTGTGTATAAAGTTAGGATTTTTAGCATTGGAAAGTGCTTTAAATCCTTAGAACTGGATAAAACAGACTAGAGAACTGTATGTCTGGACACGAAGTGTAGGGGTTTAGTTTATATTATGCTGTAATCCTAATGCAATTCATTTAGGCTAAGTTCGACAAGGAATCTAGAATAAAGTTTAAATAGAATTAGACTCATTCACTAGAGGAATCCTAGTTTGGGTAGTCGTTTTCGGCATAAAACACATAAACAACCATAAATAGAGAAAAACACTTAATTACATCATTTTGTTCAGTAGAAAGACCCAACGTTTTAATCATTTGTTTATCTCTCACATTTAGATAGTTAATTTTGTAGTTAAATCAAAACTATAGACACAACTTCTCTTTATATTTATTGGCTTTATACAAATATTTACTTACTGAATGAATGCTCTCTGATTGAAACAAGTTCCATGTCGACACTCGGTTCTTATCGTTCTATATTACTTGTGCGACTCGGTGCACTTGTCGATTAGCATCGCTGACCAGTGGAACAAGTTTTCAGCGACCAACAATTAGTCGCTCGGGAGAGGATAATTTCTAATATAACTCAAAGGAAAAGGTTTCTTAATAAAATCATTGCTAGACATAGAGTGATTGCATTATGCGTATGCATCAAAGCAAACATATAAAATTAGAACTTCATGCATTTTATTTATTGAGTCTTTACAAATACATTTGAAAGATAGATAAGTAAGATAGGCTTATCATCATGAGACACTAGAAACAAGTATTCTAATAGATGTGGGTAGGAAAAATTCACCAAATTGATAGAGAAAAATCTAAAATCATACATCTTAAGCAAATAAAGCCTGTTAGGTCCCAACATAATTACATTTTGATTTTATCTTTTCACATTTAAATTGTTGTTTATTTTTTCTGTCATCTTTTTCTTTGTCTTACTCCAAATTTCGCACCTATAATTCTTTATCTATGTCTTCTTCTCTTTATTGCTTAATAATTGGGGTTGCATCACTTAAGTACAACCAAAGTCCCTGTAAATTTAACCCTTGGACTTCCATTTTAATCTTTACTACTTGTGATAAAATTGGTACACTTGTCAATCTGTTAATAATCAATAATTTGATAATTATAATTTTTTTATCATACAAGTTAATAATGACTACACATCTTTATCAAAATTGAAAGAAGATTGAAATCTCCTTAAATCAACTTAACTGATTGTACAAGTTAAATTAGGATGCATAAATTATAATTACATAATTAAAATTAATTTCTCAATATATTTTTTGTCTGAATTTCATTTCTCATAGTATATGTTCACTTGAAAAATATGATAAATGAAACTAAAATAAAATAAAAAATATAATAAATAATGTGATTAGAAAGAAAGAAAAAGACAAAAGAAGAAGAAAAAGTAAATATATACATTTTTACATATTTAGGTCAAATGACTTTTTTTTTAATTTGATCTTTTATTTTCTAAAAAAATTATTTTAATCTTTTATGTTTTTAAATTGATTCGAAATAGTCCTTCTGTTAAAAGCAAATTTAACACCATTAATAATATAAAGATAACCCGCCACAAAAACATAATTTCTTTTCTGAAATATCTCCATACTATAATTAATACACATCAACAATTTTTAACTCCTACTATAATATTTACAAAGTTTGAAAAAATACACAAAAACATGTTCTAACCTCCATGAACCTAGAACATCCCCAACCCATAACCAAAAACAATTGCAACAATTCTTAAAATTGGTTTAGGGCTTCTAAATTGCATATCTTTACAAGCAAAACCCAAAAACAATCTTTGATTTTGATTCAAAAACTTGAGAGAATTTACAAATCTTGTATTCAAAACCAAATAAAAAGTTGCACAACAATCTCCCTCTAGTGCTCCTTCCTTCGTTGTGTCACTACTACTGCTACAATGATTATGAGTTTGAATGCTATTATCATCATTGTTGTCGTCGCATTGTTCACTTCTGTTGTCACAAATTATTTTAATGATGTTTCCAACGACGAATGAAATCCATCATATTAGAAAAAAGTAAACAAACGAGCACAAATATCATAGATCTAAAATTAATCTACAAATTAAAAAACCAAACACATATATGGTATCAGTGAGTGTTTAAAAAAAAATACTATAAGTGAAACCCATTGTGACTCTGATGGTTTCGATGATGACAAACATAAACTATTCAACGAAAGTCACAAAATACTAATAGTAGGGACTAATTTGAATCATTTTAAATAAAAAAATAATCAAAATAAACTTTATAAAAAATAAAAGATTAAATTGAAAAAAATAAGATAAAGAATCAAATAGATAATTTAACTTATGTTTTATTTCTTTTCAAAGTTTTCATTCTGTTTGATATAGAAACTTATTATGAATCTTTTAAAAGAGTGAAACTGAAGACCTTGTGGTTAGAATTATATAAATTTTCAAGGGCATAATTTTACATTTACAAGGTTTAAAACTTTCAAAATGAACGAAATTATTTTATTTGAAATGAAACATTGTTTCAATCTAAATATTTTATCATCGATGTTTTAAAATGTAGATTCTATTAAAAAAATATCATCTCAATATTATCCTAGGGTGTATTGGATTAAGATTTCAAAGGATTTTAAAAGACTTTTTTATGATTAAAAAGTCTTGTGGTATTCAATCAAGACTTTTATAAAATATAAACAAATCTTGTGGTATTCAATTAAGACAATAAAGATTTTTTTTTCAGGGCAACAAAATCTGTTGGTATTCAATTGAGATTTCTTACCACTTTTAAAATGTCTTTTGGTATTCAAAAGTAAATAGATTTTGATGGATTCTTTTGTGGAATGGATTTTGAGAGACTTTTTAGTTAGAAATACACATAAAATACTCCTCCAACAATCTCACCCAAACCCTTGAGACTTTTCATAATCTTCCAAAGACTTTTTCTTCTCCTGCCGAACAAGACACAAACCACTACCAGGTTTATTCTCTTACAACTTTTCAATCAATTTTACCTACTTTTTAATGACAATCGATAGTCAATATTGTTCATACTATATGTATATTACGCAAATCAAAAGAAAAGGGTGCTGTATATGCTTCAAGATTTCGTATTCATATTGTTTTCAACGTCCAGGCAATGAATATGCATCAAAAGAATGACAATTGATATGCATCAAGATTTCATATTGCTTTTTTTTAGTACTGTATATGCAAATCAAAATAAAAAACTTTTTTTTTTTTCTGTTTCTTCAACTTGTTTTTTTTACAACGTCCATTATTATTATTATTATTTTCTTGTGTTATTATTAAAATATTAATTATTAATGTGTTATTATTATTTTTTTGACAGCGTGTTATTATTATTATTATTGTGTTAATAATTTTTTAATTGTTATTGTGTTATTATTATTGTTATTTTGTTAATAGTTTTTTTTAAATGATTTTATGATATATGAGTATTATTTTTATGGAAAATGCTAACATGTGCCCTTAAGACACTTGTTAGTGTATTATGAACCCATTGTTCAAACACAAGAGCAGGAACGAGAAGATGCTAATATATGGAGGACTAATATAGGTTCATATATGAGAAGAAATGCTAATAATTAGGCGAACATGAAGTGAGAATCACTTTGTTATTATTTTTTTAGGCAATAATGACTTTGTTATTAAAAGGTTTAAAATTTCTATCGTTTTTATTTTCTTTATTCAAACATTATAATTTATTTATCATCTTTTTCATTCACTTTTGTAACTTCCGTTATTTTTTTGTTTAAAATGTATTAATCTTTCAAAATCTTAAAAATCCATAAAGTACTTTGAAATCTTAAAAATCTGTGTTAGAAATCCATTAAAATCTTGGGTTAAGAATCCTGATTCTAAAAAGTCTTTTAAAAAAAATCTTTTAAAATCCCACAAAATCAATACAATCTCACATAATCTTTTAAAATCTTCAAGATTGTTTTTGTCAAAATATTCTCTCAAAATCTCAATCCAATACACTTCCTTAAAAAATATATTTATGTACGATTAATTATTAATTACTATAACTTATAAAAATCTTCTAATTAATTAACCCGTCAGCGCCGTGCACTATAAAACGCTAACGCTTATGCGTTTCGCATCTGTTGGGAATTTAGGGATTTGCTTTTACTGATCTCAGTCTTCCACCTCACTGTCCTAGATTGTGGGGTTTCTCTTTTCAGTTCTCATCGTAACTACCATAGGTTCCGTTAAACATTCCCCTTTTCGTGCTCTTTTTATTTTTATTTTTTTCATTTCTCAATGCGAATTGAAGCAGATTTCACTGTGGTTTTTTATTCTCTTTTCATTTGCAGTTGCTGCTCCGAAAAGGGTTTTCCTAACACCGCCCATGCAATCAATTTCCGGTTAGTCTCTATTCAATTTCCATAGTTTGTATGTTAATGTTGCCGCGTGCGCCAATTTATTCATCTTGTGATGTGACGGAAATAAACGATTGCTGGATTTTGATTGCCAATATATTCAATTTTTGTTAATGTTGTTGCTATACTTTAAATTCCTAAGATTATGGTTGCCGCCGAGGTATGAGTTCAATTGAATTTCATCAGTGAAATATTAACAGTGTTTCTGAGACTAACATGAACGGATATTATTTTTGGCAGGGTTGTACAATTCGTGAATAGGTTGTTGCTTGTTCTGAAAAGTAGTGGATAGTAAAAAATATTGAACTTTTTTTGAGAGAAAAATGCAGAGTAAAGAAGCTGTTGTGGAAGATGGGGAAATAAAGAGTGTGACTGCTGTAGGGTCTGAAATTGATGGGTGGACCAATTTTGGGGACGATGACATAATGCAGCAGCAGTATACAATTCAGTCTGAAGAGGCTAAGAAAGTTCCATTTGTGGGCGACAAGGCAAGGCTTAGTGCATAACTCTTTGAAACTTCTCTCATTTCTTACCTAGCGATTTAGGTTTAGTTGGTTTACTGGGTATAGTGCTAATAACTTCCCTCTCTTGAAGATCTGAATTTGATCTATTTGAATATGAGCTTGAGGAAAGTACCACAAGTCATTACATTCAAATTGCATTACTTTGTGTCCCTTTTTATTCTTTGCAACTTCTTTTGGGGATGGAGGGGGTGGACTATAATTTCAATAATGAGTGTATGGACAATGATTTCATGTGACAAATTGGCAGGAACCACTGAGTAGCTTAGCTGCTGAATATAAATCAGGCAGTCCTATCTTGCTGGAGAAAATAAAGGTTTGCTAACCTCTAAGCTCTGTTTAATTTTTTGCTTTATTTTCTCCTTTCATCTTATCATGTTTGTTGAGTTCCCTTCTTATTCCCCTTAATGCAGGTGCTTGATGAGCAATACGCTGCCATTCGTCGTACTCGAGGAGATGGAAACTGCTTCTTTCGAAGCTTTATGTTTTCATATCTTGTATGTCTTGGTTTATCTAGCTTAAAAGCATATCCTTTGCTTACATTGGATGGCTATTTTGGGGTCTATGGAGTATGAAACTAAATATTCTAATAATTTTGGTCAATGATAGATTGTCATAAACTTTCTTTGTTTTTTTTTTCTCAGGAGCATGTTATGAAATGTCAAGACCAAGCAGAAGTTGATCGTATCCAAGCCAATGTTGAAAAAAGTAGAAAAGCACTGCAGACCTTGGGTTATGCAGACTTGACTTTTGAAGATTTTTTTGCGGTAACTTTTCTACTGCAATTCCTTATCCTCGTGGGATATTTATTAACATTTTAATATTCTCTTGGCAAAATGGACTACACGCAACTAACATTTGAAAAATACTTTTGATTGCTATTTTTGGAAATAGGGATATTGCACTGTGTGCATGAACTAATCTCTCCTAAAAATTGTGGTAGTTGAAAGTAGCTATCAATACTTTTTATATCTACAAATTAAGCCCTTAAACAATGGGAAATGTTTGAATAGATTTTTCATCTTTCCAGTTTTAATTCCTTAACAGTCTTGTTAGTCGTATGAGAATTGGGTGATTACTTCTATTCATGTCTTCAGAATTACCACATTATATAATCCTTATGTAAGTTTGTTTGTGTAGGAATAAATTTGAACTCATTTTTTCTTTTAATGTTTCCCCAAAATTAAACTAAAATGAAGTAGACTGACTTAATTATCATGTGATAGCTAGTTACCATCTTCAATAATCATCATTGCCTTTTCTTTATTCTTTTCTCTTTCCCTTTCAAATCACTGTGAGCTTGATATCTTATAAAATCATATACGAAAAAGTAAACCAACTTCAATAGAAGCTGCAAAGTCTGGGCCCTGAACAGATATGCCTATGGACCTGACAAAGTGCTTTACAGTTTACATAGATTGGAGCTATGGTCTATTTTTATTTTTGTTGCACTGGAAGCTATTCTCAACTTCTTGCTTTTCTTTTAAGTTGTAATTTTCCAATGAATGAAAATTGACTAAAGAGGGAAATAAAAACTTCTGGTTCAAATAATTGGGGAAATCATACAATATTCTGTGTTCAGTCTATAGAAAATTTTCTACTAAGGGGAAGAATTTGGAAATATTTTTGGCATATTTTTCTTCTATTTGTACTAATTCTAAATCTGTAGAGGCATTTCCAGAGGTTAGAAAGCTCATACATACAACTTTATTCATAATCTAAGGGTATATATAAATTTACTTTTGATTAATTCTATTGTTGTAAAAAATTTCAGTTATTCCTTGAGCAGCTGGAATCTGTTATTCAAGGGAAAGAGACTTCCATAAGGTGTTAACTTTTTCCTTCACCAAGAATTTGGGTTGACAATCATGAACCACAAGCATGATATGCTCCAATAGTATTTAATTATCACAATTTACTGTTTATCTAATTTTCTTATTGTTTTTCTATCTGCCCTGGGGTTTTATTTGAATGACCTTTTTATTGATATGATCACAGTCATGAAGAGCTTGTTCTTAGAAGCCGAGATCAGTCAGTATCTGATTATGGTGAGTGACTAAAAATCTACCCTAAATGCCTGGATCTCATTTCTTCCACATGTCTTGACAAATTTGTTTTGTCAGTCGTTATGTTCTTCAGATTTGTTACCTCTGCCGCAATACAAAAGCGCACAGAATTTTTTGAACCATTCATACTAGGCTTAACTAATACAACGGTCGAGCAGGTTTGTTCAATGTTGAGAACTTTTATAATCCTTCAAAAAGTTGCTTGTTAGTTGTTAAGTTAATCTGGCAAAAATGAAAACAACTATTAGCTCTATTGTTGAAAAATTGTCCACGGTCTCTGTGTTCTGATTTTAATATCATGTTATTTATTTTTTAGTTTTGCAAATCATCTGTTGAACCAATGGGTGAAGAGAGCGACCATGTGCACATTACTGCCCTTTCAGATGCATTGGGCATTCCAGTCCGTGTTGTGTACCTTGACCGCAGCTCAAGTGATACTGGTGGTGTCAGTGTAAATCATCATGATTTCATGCCAGTGGCTGGTGATCTCCCAAATGCTAGTTGCAGCTCTGAAAAGAACATTCCTTTCATCACACTACTATATCGTCCTGGTCACTATGACATCCTCTATCCAAAATGATGACTTTTTTGGGGAAAAGACCCTTTCTTTGTTACTTTTTTGGTGGTGGTGTGGAGCCGCAACAGCTCTGCACTCAGCCCGGTTGCTATAGGACATGTGTGGTCTGTACCTTGTTAATGTTGAATGGTCAATTTTCTTGAACGTTACCTGTTTAGAAGAGATTGATCAACAAAGTACGTCAACATTAACACGCTAACAATTTAAAACCCAGCTTGATGTTTGCTGCTTTACATGTTATCCATGATTTCATTGTTCTCAATATCTCTCCATGGGGGTTTAGTGATTAGTGTAATAGCATGGCTCCTTGTAGCTTCTGTAGAATGAAGCACGTGCATTATCTCAATGGCAATGGCAATGGCAGTTTCTGTTTTGCATGTGTGCTCATTTGTTACACAATAATATTGCACAAATGATCATTTTATCATTACCGTGTAGAACTTATGGATAATATAGCTCTTTGATGACTATAGGGGACTTATATATTGATAGGTTGGATAATTAATCTTGACTTAATTATAGATGGTTAAGATTGTTTTATTTGAATCCAATCTTGACTATCCATTGCGATTGTATGGTTATGAATAACTCTTCCCATATTCTCATTTTTCATGACCTTACTCATTTACTTTTTTGACAGCTTCAAATTTTAGATAAGGGCAGGAGTTTTGAGTTTTGACCCCCCCGCCACCAAAAAAAAAGGAATATAGAAAATAATCCAATTCAAACCAAGGGAAAAGTGTGGTGAACTTTCAGTTATTTAAAACAGTCACCATCAGTTCAGAGGCATATAGTGAATCTCTGCTTAAATGGGACTCTGGTCATTTGTTAACTTGTTAGGTTTCATGTTCATCCGGTGTCCCAAACCCTCAACCTCAACTTGATTATGCGGTGGAGCGTATTTAAGACGCTTCTACGTTCAACTGACATTTATGGCGATAGCGAAGCCAAATATCTTCAGCTTATTTGCCAAATCCGTTTTTTTCCTTTACGATGGGGTCATCAACTCATCATTTCCTTAAGGGTGGATTTGTTTGGACAAAAAGAGAGTGAAAAATGAGATAAATAATGATGAGATTCAAACTTTTATACCTTAATTCAAAATTTTCATTTCAATTAACTTCCTTTCTATTTTTTCATCTCTACGGAACGGACCATAAATGTTTTTGTTCGTGTATAAATAATATAATGATATTTTAAAATATTATCGTGGAAAGAAAAGATTGTTATGATAACATTTAGGTACATAATGATTGCTCGTTAAGATATTTTAATTAATTTTTAATTTTTTTATTAATAAAAAAATTTATTTGCTTATTTGATAAATAAGTTTTTTTTAATAATTTTTAACATTTTTTTAAACGTTACTTAAAAAAATATTTTTTTCCTTTTTTTTCTTATTATATTTGTCAAATTTTTTGTTTATCCTTTTTAAATAAACCATAATTTTATTATTTTTTTAGTTATTTTATATTTTATAAATACTTTAACAACTACTTTTGTCGAATAATTATAATTTAATAAACTAGCTTTTTAATTTTCGGCTACCAGCTTTCATCTTTTAGTTATCAATTTTCATCTTTTAACTTCTAATTAACTTTTTAGTTTTTAACTAACTTTTGGACTAATTTCATATCTAATATTGTGAAAAAGTATTATAAAAAATATTGTATATGCAATATAATTCTATATTGGACTATATGACTATTTGTCACTTTTGTGTGCCGTCCAGGCCAAGGGGAGAATATGAAAAAAGAATCAGTTACTCCATCATTAAGGCATCGTCACTTGGATTTCTAAATTGGGGGTGGGAGTGGTGTCCATTTGTATAATCAATTTGATACACCGCAGTTAATCTATATAATTGCATTATTTAGATATTGGTACACCACTATTGAATAAAGTAGTTATGGTAACACTACACTAAAAAATCCCTGGTTTGGCAAATAACAGGTGAAAATGAAATTATCTCCGTATAGATAATTCCCTTCACTTGACGTGCTCTGTTTTAAGCTACTTTATTTGCCCCTGGATTACTTCTTGCTCTGATGAAATCTCAACGTTTCCATTATTCCCAGCACATAAATTAGACTGTTTTGGACTTTTAGTCAACAATAAATTGCTTATTAATGTTGCTTATTAAAGGTCAGCATGAGTTAGAGCATCCACATTGCTGTTTCAATGCTTTTTTTTTTTAATATATTATGATGCCTATATTGATGCATAACAGCATGTATAGCTTACCGCGTATGGTAGGAGGCAACCTGATAGACAAAAATAAAGAGTAATAGTAATAACTTAATATGTGGCATGGCATTGTTGAATAAGACTTCAACCAACTAACCAGAAATCCGCAATTACACACTACAGAACAGCTCCATAAAAAAAATACTAAAAAAGAAACCAAAAACAAGAAATGAAAACCACCTTAGAACACACAAGATTAAGGAGCTGAGTGAGAGTGAAAAGAGGACAAAGAAAATGATAGAAAGAAAAGAGAAAAGATCAAGGGATCTAACTTACTTGGTTGAGCAAAACGCGTCAGTATTGCAAATTCTATGGATAAAAAAAGGACTAATGAAAAGGGTATATGGCTTCCTCCAAAAGTTCCTTGGAGTTGTTCATCAAAGCAGGACTCAACCTGAACATGAGGGTGCAAAACTCCATCTCATCCAGAGCACCATCACCATCAAGGTCACCTTCTCTCAGCATGCACCTTAACTCATCATCGTTCATCCCTTCCAACCCAAGCAATGCAGAGTTCTTCTTCAAGCTCTCAAACGTTATCACCTTCTTCTCTCTGTCCATCAGCAACTGAAATCCGTTTGTCAGCTCCTTCATGAACCCCTCAGTGCCCAGTTTCTCCATCATTGCAGGGAAGTAGTCCTCAAAAACAACCGTGTTCTTCTTCGACGCCATTGGTGCTAATTGGTTAATTAGTCTTAGTTAATTTCTCAATGCAACACTACACTTGTGACTAAAAAAGAAAGAAAAGGAATGGAGTTTGGGCTCTATAGTGAGAATAAAGAGAGGAACTTTTTTTGTGGGGAAGTTGTTAATCTGGGTATGTGCATTTATATAGTCAGATGAAGAATGGAAGGAAAGAGTGATGGATTGGTTGATGAGAAATTGACAATTTCTGGTACAGACGAAGGTTTTTGTAAAGGAAAAATTAGTGTTTTTTTTTGTAAAGGGTCGAAGAGACGGGAAGGGTTGTTGCTAGGCACTATTTTTGCTTGAACAATTTGGAGGCTGATTTTAATTTTCTTGTCTAAAGGGGTTACTCTTTCGTGGAAGGTGCGGGGAACCTCTTGTAGTGTGACTAACGAAGGTACAAAATGGCCATAATAATGACTCGTGAGGTTAGCATTTTCCTCTCATTCATGAGACATAAAAATTTGGTACTTTCTTCGGTTTTGGACTGCTGCATGCCACTGACAAATCCAAACACGAAAAAGTAACAAACAACGAAAGCAAGAAGATGCCGTGAGCTAGCCATGTAGTCCAAAGAGTTGACCCACACACACATAATTAAATCTAGATGCAAGTTGGATTATTAGGTGTTTAACGATTATCCTTGTACCCTAATTTGGATCTTATAATAAATTTTGAGATATTTTGAATTGGGATGCTAGAGTTTTCCTAGGGATCATAACATGATAATCGATACATGCATTCACGCACAATCATTACATCCTTTTTTTGTCTTACAAAGACCATAGGTTTGTTATATTACATGTTTATAAACACAAGTTAATATTTTTTCCCACAAGGCCACAACTTTGATGTGGTAGTGGTAGATGCCTTGATGGAATGGAATAATGCATCATGGATTGGAAAAAGACTGAGGCATTTACTTTGTTGGTTTCCTTCTGACAAGTCCTCTCGTGGCTATATAAGGCACAAAAGTGCCAAGGGAAGCTGCCGAATTTCTAAAAAGAGAAGAAACAAAGGAGTTAAATCATAGAAATTTCATGTAGTTTTCGAAGGTTTGGATTTAGCTGATTCTGTCTTATTGGGTTTGGAATGCTATAGTTACGTGGCTTCTATGAAAGATGGTTTGCGCAAAAGTAGGCACTGTGTACGGCTTGTATGTGACAGGACTTGGGCCTACAATGGCTTGTCGATAATAATAAAAGTTACTCATGTGAAAGAAAACCGTTATATCCTTTAAACAAATAAATTAATGTCCCGAAAATTACTATCAATCAAATCATTGATGATTGTTTTTATCCAAAATATTGGGAAAAGCTTCTTGTTCACGGACAAATAAAAATAAATTCTCCTTTTTATTAGTCATTGCTTGTTTTGTAATAAATTTATAAAGAAAAAATAGCCGTTTTTTTAATATATTAATATTAATAAAAATAAATTATTATTTCTTTAATGAGCCGAGTTAAATACATTTTTAATTTTTAATTTTAATAAATTAATAAAAATTAAATATTGATGTAAATCATGTAACTGATAATCTTAATTAAAGTCACAATTAAAGTAGATTTTTAATCATGTTTGGAATATTATTAATTAGCTAATTCCTATAATTTTTTTTGAGTAAAATGGAATTAGTTACAGATAATGAGCTTCTCCCACACGGCCAAAATTGAGTTGAACGAAAATTTAGCAATCACCACATTCATACATATATTTTCAAGGGAAAATTGATCATAAACTTGAAATAAAAAGTCATTTCTTGTTGAACAAAATTGATACTATCGTCCTATTTGGTTTCCTATTAACACTGTTTAATAAAGAGGAAGAAAATAGGAGTGAAAAAAGTAGGTAAAAAAAGAAGAGAAGAAAAATAGATAAAATATCTCCACAAAAAGAGAGAGGAGAAAAATAGATAAAATATATAGTGAAAAAAATGATTAGTTTAAATAGCATTTAGTGTGTCCAACAGTCCAAATATATTTTTCCTTATCAAAATGAGAATTTTATTTGCAAACAATAGACTAAACTACAGGTCAATGCTAAGTTTCAAACAGGGTTCTGCAAGACTGCATATCCTTTATGAAGCTAAGGCTGCTAAGATATTATACAATCAATAATCATACGATCTATTACTCTTGATCAGTATGCCAACCTAAGTTCATGTAGTAAATAAATTTGCGTCTTATTTTTTTTTTTCTTAAGATTTTGTAATTAGGAATCATTATTTTGGCAATTTTAATTTACAGATTCTAACATGCATAACAGGAGTATTGGCAAAAAATTCTACTCTAACATATCCATCACATTCTTCACCCCTTGCCACCTAGGCACATCGTCAGCATGACTCATGGGGTTCTAATCCATAGCTTCTCCTTGCAATTGGATAACAACATTTCTGGCCTCACATAGTTTCTACATTCCTCGGAAGTTGGTACCGTTACTGTTTATAGTATTTTCAAGACTGAACTATAATGGTTTGCTTATTGCAAACATTATTGGTCCCAGGTTCAAGACATGACAGTCCCTTCACTCAACGAACAAATAGCATTTTCAAGACTGAAACTAGTATATATGTTTTAGATAAGCTGCATACATACGTTCGTATTTTATGCTGGCAAAATGGGTCAATCTTGCAAATAGGGCAAGCCTGGGCTCTTAAGGAGACAACCCAAATAAAAGTGAGCCTTTTTGGCCCGGCCTGACCCGGTGTGTAATATAAAAAATAAAATCAAAGATATAATTGTCTTCAGGTGCAGCCCGGGGCAGATATAGAATACTTGCTGAGTTTTGTATTACAGCATGGTGTGGGGAGCATTTTTATACTAGTTCTCACTGTTGGGCTTGGGCAATGGGCACACCTTGTGCTGCAACCTTTGACCACTTTATCATCAATATTCTTTAAAAAAAATTAATGGAAACCATTATTTTGTAGGTTAGAAACTCTAAGACGGAAGACCATGCTCATTGAAGAATAGCACCAAAGTTACATGTAGAATTGAATCTAAAAGTTTCTCCTATTAATTATGACAAGCAACTAGCCATCAAACGATTGTCCAATGCAACTTGCATGATAGCTTATCTTAGTCAACACATATTAGCCGATAAAATAAGAAAATGAGGCCTAAGGCCTTAAAGGACGTGGACCAAGGCCTTCCATCATACAAAGCAGTATAATCTGAACATATAACATGTTGGCTATATTACTGAATAAACATTCAGCTCTGTTCTACCCGGATTATGGATTTCACAAGTCTGATACTTGCTCTGGTCATAGTTTGCTGTTTTTGTCAGTGCTTAAGTTCTGGCAACGATACCATTACACCAGGCCAATTCATCAGAGATCCTCACACTCTCACCTCAGCTAATAGTGCCTTCAAGCTAGGATTCTTCAGCCCTCAAAATTCTTCAAATCGCTACCTGGGAATCTGGTATCTCTCTGACTCCAATGTCATATGGGTAGCTAACAGAAACCAGCCACTAAAGAAGAGCTCTTCCGGAACTGTTCAAATTTCTGAGGATGGCAATCTCGTGGTATTAGATAGCAACAAAAGGGCTGTTTGGTCAACAAATTTGACACATAATATTGCAACCAATTCAACTGCCAAACTTTTAGAGACTGGAAATCTAGTCCTCCTAGATGATGCATCGGGGCAAACTACATGGGAGAGTTTCCGACATCCTTGTCATGCTCTCGTGCCAAAGATGAAGTTTGGTAGTAACCAAAAAACAGGTGAGAAAATACGCATAACATCATGGAGAAGTGCTTCTGATCCTTCTGTTGGATACTATTCTACTACTCTTGAACACCCAAACACTCCAGAAATGTTTTTCTGGTTGAATGAAACGCGACCATATCATCGGTCTGGTCCGTGGAATAGCCAGATTTTTATTGGCTCAACTGAGATGTCACCTGGTTATCTAAGTGGATGGAATATAATGAATGATGTAGATGATGAAACTGTTTATCTTTCTTATACTCTGCCAAATCAATCTTACTTTGGAATCATGACCTTGAATCCACATGGTCAAATTGTATGCTCCTGGTGGTTCAATGAAAAGTTAGTTAAGAGGATGGTGATGCAAAGAACTTCCTGCGATCTTTATGGATATTGTGGGGCATTTGGAAGCTGTAGTATGCAGGATTCTCCAATATGCAGCTGTTTGAATGGATATAAGCCCAAAAATGTGGAGGAGTGGAATAGAAAAAATTGGACTAGTGGGTGTGTAAGGAGTGAGCCACTGCAATGTGGGGAACACACAAATGGAAGTAAAGTCAGCAAAGATGGGTTTTTGAGGCTTGAGAATATCAAAGTGCCAGATTTTGTACGAAGATTAGATTATTTGAAAGATGAATGCAGAGCTCAGTGTTTGGAGAGTTGCTCTTGCGTGGCCTACGCATATGACAGTGGCATTGGATGCATGGTTTGGAGTGGAGACTTGATCGACATACAGAAATTCGCAAGTGGAGGGGTTGATCTTTACATTCGTGTGCCACCTTCAGAACTTGGTTTGTTACCGTTTTTTTTAATCTGTAAATGTTAGTTATTAATGGGAGGAATTCGAACCATGACCTCTCCCTCTTCCCTTCTCCCTTCATCCACCAAATCAATCTTGTAACTCTATTTCGACGCTAAAATTTAGTATCTCAATTACTATGAGTGGGCTGTTTGACTTGTGTTTATGCAGAAAAACTTGCAGATAAAAGAAAACACAGGAAATTTATAATTCCAGTTGGAGTAACTATAGGAACGATTACTTTGGTTGGCTGTGTTTATCTCTCATGGAAATGGACTACTAAACCAACAGGTATGTGTGTTAAATTATAGTTTAATTTTGATTCAAGAATATTCACGGTTTCCAACTGCATTTAGATAAAGATGAAAATGTTTTCTGCCAATTTGACATTTGTGTATCATTCCTCATTTCCAGATTACTTTTGGTCGGAATATGTATATAAATTCTATAGAAATATGTTGCTCCCCACTGCAACGAAAAGAGAAGGAAGAGGATAAATTAAGAGATCGTGATTATTGAACCTCTGAAAAAATTATCAGAAATGAAATAGCTGTACAAATGATTTAAATATTTGATTTTGTTTTTTGTAAAATCTCAAATCAAGTTAAACATTACATTTATTGTTCTTATAATGCTGAATATTTCCCTGTCAATTACAAAATACTTGATAAAATTATTGTAACTCTAAATTTGATTTGACTTTTAAACTAATTTAATTTTAAAATTACCAGAATATATCTGTTGACATGTTTTAGCTAGTTAATAATCGGTGATACTCAAGTGCTGTTAATTTGACTTGACAATAGAAAGTATTATTACTCGTCACAGGTAATGTATATTCACTAAGACAGAGAATGAACAGAGATCACAATGAAGTCAAATTGCATGATCAGTTGCCACTTTTTAGTTTTGAAGAACTTGTAAATGCTACAAACAATTTTCACTCAGCCAACGAACTAGGCAAGGGAGGTTTTGGTTCAGTATATAAGGTAAGTTTTGTTTTGTGTAAAGCTCAATTTTCAAATAATTTCATGTAATTAAGTGCACAAAATCTATTTTCTTTTTTGATTTTCTACCAGGGACAATTGAAAGATGGACATGAAATAGCAGTAAAAAGACTTTCAAAAACCTCTGGACAAGGGTTAGAAGAATGTATGAATGAGGTTTTAGTTATATCAAAGCTTCAACATCGCAATCTTGTCAGACTTCTTGGCTGCTGTATTAAAAAGAAGGAAAATATGTTGGTATACGAGTACATGCCTAACAAGAGTTTGGATGTAATATTATTTGGTTAGTACGAGCTTTTTTCTTATCTGTGCGTATAAGAGTATCTTTAACAATTGAGTTCTTCAGTTCAAGAAACTTGGTTATTCAATTGAATTAGGATTGTTTCTCCAATATTATTTTATGTTCACTTTCATTTTGTTCTTACAGATCCAGTCAAAAAGAAAGATCTAGATTGGCCAAAACGCTTCAACATTATTGAAGGAATCTCTCGAGGTTTGCTTTATCTCCACAGAGATTCTAGACTAAAAATTATACACAGAGATTTAAAGGTTAGTAACATCTTGTTGGATGGAGAGCTAAATCCAAAAATATCTGACTTTGGTATGGCTAGAATCTTTGGAGGCAATGATATACAGACCAATACTAGAAGGGTTGTTGGAACATTGTAAGTAGCTCTTCTATATCAAGATTATACCACTATAATAATCCAGTGGCTTGATTGGAGTGGTTATATATGGCTTAATTGCAGTGGTTATATGCCTCCAGAATATGCATTCCGAGGACTGGTTTCTGAGAAATTAGATGTCTTTAGCTTTGGAGTCTTGTTGCTAGAGATTATTAGTGGGAGAAAAATCAGTAGCTATTACGATCATGACCAATCAATGAGTCTCTTAGGATTTGTAAGCCTTTCTAAACTATGTTCTTTGTTTTGAAAATACACAATCACTTGTAGATAATTATGAAAATTTGTAGTTGTTTTAACTGTTATAAGCTGATTCTTGTTTTGGTTTCAGGCTTGGAAATTATGGAATGAAAAGGACATCCAATCCGTGATAGACCCTGAAATATCTAATCCAAATCATGTGAATGACATCGAGAGATGCATACACATCGGACTTCTTTGTTTGCAAAATCTTGCAACCGAAAGGCCAATTATGGCTACAGTAGTTTCAATGCTCAATAGTGAGATTGTCAATCTTCCTCGGCCATCACATCCTGCATTTGTCGATAGGCAAATTGTATCGTCTGCGGAGTCATCTCGACAGAACCACAGAACACAGTCCATCAACAATGTTACTGTCACAGACATGCAAGGTAGATAGCAAATAATGATAAAATTGTAAATGAATATACCCATGCCGATTTCAACTCATTAAAACTGTAAATATATATAATCCAAATCCTGTATTTATGTATATATTTGTCTTCCGAAACTGTAGACGTAATTTTATGTTTTTATCATCAAACTTAAATGTGGTTTTAACTAAAGGTGTATGTTGGGTTTAATTTCAATATCAAAGATTTCTATTGTGACAAAATTGGTAAGTCAATGCGTACATAAAGTAGGAGTAAGGTATTATTTGACGACCGTTGTAGATGTAAATTCGAAGTTGAGGTTTTTCTTTATAGTAATTCTTGTAGGGAGTGATTCACTAATACTACTATTTGCTACAAGATTTTGTTTCAATTAATGTGGTTTTAAATTCACTACTACAGGGAAAGTGTTTTACATCGGTTTAAACGGGAGTTTCGCGTCAGTTCCGCGACAGATGTTGCTCCCAGTACTTGTAGAACTTTTTCTAGATCGATTAAATTTTAACTGATTCAGAATGTTATATCAAACACACCAGAAATGAACCCTTAGATCTGGAGCATTTTGTCATTTTAACAAGGCCATTTTTTCTTAAAAGAAAATGAACTTCTAACTAATATTTCCACTCCTATTTTAAAATTTGTAGACATCAGTCATCACAATGGTTTTAAGGGATAGTATCCTTCTCATTATATTGGTAAGGGTATTTGTCAGCTCTAGAAAAATTTCTCGTAAAACATGCATTTGACATCGGATACAATAATATTAATTATTTAATTCGCAATACCAAACTTAATCTAAAATTCCACACATGCTTGTTTATGATTGATAACAACTAATCATAATAATTTTCATGAAATATCTGACTCTATTCACAAAAATTAATATAAGCTCACACTATATATCTATTTCACATCAAAATCTCAGTTTCAATTGAATTAAAAACTAAAACTTAATTACACAAAAAGATCATAGAAAATTCATTTATTTAAACTTTATTCAAACCGGGACAATGATAATATATGCACCAAATTCATTTATTTCACATCACGTGGTTTACTACGATCAGTGTCTTTTGTCCTGGATGAGCAGTGATATGGTTGACGAATTTATAACATATTAAATTTACTCAACTACACGATCGATCGCTGTCTTTTGCATGTCCTGGATCAGGAGAACAATGGTTGACGTTGGCATTTGGCTGCATATTAATATGAATTATAAATGAAAGAGAATGTAATTAATATGGAAAACAACTGGTATATTTGAAAATTATATAATTATTTTTTTTATAAAATCTATAACATTAACTGCAATTTTTTTTTAAAAAAATTATGTCAGAATCTTAAACGTGAAACAAAATGGGAAAGTAAGAGTAATATGTTATATGAGTTTTTTTAAATCGTCAATTCACGTTGGGACCTCCTAATAAATAAAAAGAATAATGTTGGCAAAAATCAAAGACTCATATGAAATAACGTTGAGCTTGTGATAAAAAAAGGCTTTATTTCATTTTCGTAGAAATATGTTGGGAAATGAGTGAAGAGCTTTAATAAATTCTAAAATTAGATCTACAGCAGGCCTAAGATCCAAGCTTATAAAATACTCCATAGTGAAAAGACAAAATTTCTAATTATGTAGTTAAAAAATAGGAATATTAAAGCCATTTATTTGATAGTTGAAAGTATGCTATCGTCGATTTCATTGAATACCGTTCATAGACGGACTCATCTCATTATATAAAGGACGAAGTGTTCTTTTAGTTAGCAAGATATATGAGATCAATCTGAAGCAAATGGTTATAATTTCAAATTAAATGTGTTGTGCACGTTAGAGTGAATCGTTCAAGATTAATCCTTAACAACCTGACCACCGGGTTCATCCTCCTTCTTTTTGTTGTATTTAAATATTATCATAATTTTCGATTCTATTCAATGATATTTGATATTTTTTAAATCTTCTTTTGTAGACCTGACTTGTGTTTTGATAAAAGTTAATGGACTTAAAACAAATGAACAAAAAAATAGAAAGGAACTATTGGTTCTTTTCGATAATATGAAATGCTTAAACATGTGTTTTGTTATCTAAATTTGAGTTATTTTTGCTTTTGGTCTCACAAATTTAAATGTCCTTTTTATTCCCTAAATTTTGAAGAATGGTCTTTTAGTTCCTGTCTACCGTGTGGGTTTAAAGAATTTATAATTTACGGTGGTTTTTTACTACTAGAATCTAATTTTGTATTTTAAATGTTTCTAGCGGAAATAAAAAAAATTGATTGGCTTCGTTTCTGTTTTGACTGCCAGAATAAAAAAAATGTACAAAAAATTATCATAGACAAGGATTTTAATGATACGCCTACTAATTTTGATAGGAATATTGATTGGCTTCGTTTCTATTTTATAAGGAGAAATTATTTTTATAAGACCCTTAAACGACAATGAGTTAATTATAAGATCTTTTAAGGGTGGTGAGTTAATTATAAGATCTTTTAAAGGCGGTCAGTTAAAACAATTTTGAGAACAATTGAGGAGTCGTGTTTTGTACAGTTCATAGATAGAGTCCGTGCGTGTGCTAAAATATTTTCTAGGTTAAACCTGAATCAGGAGGGAGAAGCTCTGACGGACTCTTCAGAGTGTAGGCCTTGGAGGTCACCCGGTTTGAGTACTTCTTTAAGCCTATGTTGATCCCATATGGTTGGAACATTCTTGCAAAACACTGTGACCCTGACTGGTCTCCCTATGATATTATCTAGTGAGAGTGACTTGACTTGTTAGTCTGTGGTTTGTCTTGTCATGTACTCCTAGGCGCCCGACGAAGTTTTTCACTGACATGGTATCACATTGCATATAGGATTGAATCTTAGTGTATCTGCTGCATAACGCTTATGTATTGTTCTATATTTATTGATTTGATGATATTGTGTTTTGATTAATGAGTATGCGAATGTTGTGAAAACGAATGAGATGTGTGGTGAAATAACGTGAGTTATGCTCAAGTAAATTGTATTTTGTTATATAATATTTATACCTATATGTTGTTTTATTTTTTCTCTATTAATTAAGAATGTGATAACTCACTTTCTCTGTTGTTTGTGTTTGGATCCTGTGATGATCTTAAACTTTGTATTCGGGGGAGCAGATGACTAGGTGAATTGCTTTAATAAACCTTGTGCTGAAAGACGTCAGGACACAATACTCTGGTAGGATGTGACATTAGGGTATAAGTTGCTATATTAATTGTATGAGGTATTGGACAACCTTGTTTTGAGCCGAAATAATTTATTAATTATTTGAACAAGTTTGAGTAAGATGTTAGAAATGTGAATGTGAATCTTTTACCCTCTTAAAAGACTTGTATTTAAATGTGTTTTAAAAACTTTTAATTAAGTTTGATTTCTTATTTCTTTTATTATTAGTACATATATGTACGAGGTAAAGGGTGTCATCACATTTGTAAAAGGTGATGAACTCTTGCTATAGAGACCATGCATGGCAGGATTTTAATACCACTGCAGAATGTTTGAAGGTAAGTAACTTCTTAGCTAGGCCACATACATTTTAATTTGTTAAAAAACTTTCTTTTATATATATATATATATATATATATATATATATATATATATATATATATATATATATATACACACGAATTTAATTGATATGCATTGTTTTTCGCATTATCAACCAACCATAAACAGTTATATCTAAAAAAATTAGTCTTATTCTAATAAAAGTCACATATATCATAAATGATTAATAAAAAAAAAACTTACTCACAGTATATAACAATTAAACTCTCCCTCCCTCTCCCTTCCTAGCTCTCTATATATATCAACCTAACTAATTAATTATCCTATGCTCCAATGTTGTCTACTTTTATCAATGTTGTCACAAGATATCGTGGGAGAAAAAAATAGAACTTAAAAAGTTATATGATTTAGTCAATTTCATATTATCACTTCAGGTAATCAATTGTCCTTTTCTTTTGTTGCTTAATTTTTGTTTATGCCATGCTTATTGTGTTATATGGAAATGGAAAGTAAAGGGTTGCATAATGCACAGTAGTTATTATTAGAATGGGATTATTTTGTTATACTTTTTGTTTCTACAGGACATGTCATTTCAATTTTGTTGTACTTCTTTTATTATAAAACTCTTAAATTTCTTTCGGAACTCTTCTTTTTATGTTAAGACTTTCTTTTTTTTATACATTTTTTCCATTTACTTTATTTTTTACGCCTTAAATTTTAAGAGGATAAACTTTTAAATTAATTTATTTTAAAACTTATTTCTCCTCCAAATCTTAGTCACTGTACTTCAATATATTAAATTAGAAATATCTTTAGAGTAATTTATTTTTCAGTATCATTCTTAATTTTTTTTTCCATTTTTTTAACTATGCATATCTTTCTTTGTAATTTAAATTCTTTAATGATTTTTTTCTTTCATTTTATCAAAGTTTACTTAATATTTAATTTTCTTGAACACAATCCTTTTTTTTTTACACAACTTTAATTTTAATTACTATAGAGTAAAAATGGAGGTATGACTGCATGGGAGCCCGCAGGAACTCAAAAATGGTTGGAAGTAAGTGTTACATTAATTAATGTTGTAATGTGTATGAATTCATTATTAACAAAAAACTATTGTTGCCTAATTTAATGGATAAATTAACTTTGTTAATTTCTAGTTACTCAATCCTATGGAATTTTTTGCTGACATAGTAGTTGAGCACGAATATATTGAATGCACTGCATCAGCAATTCAGGCTTTAGTGTTGTTCAAAAGGCTTTATCCAGAGCATAGAAAGGAAGAGATATAGAACTTCATTGCTAAAGCAGTAACATTCATGGAAGATACACAATTAGAGGATGGTTCTTGGTATGAAAATTGGGCAGTTTGCTTCACTTACAGCTCTTGGTTTGCACTTGGAGGTCTATTTGCTTTTAAGACTTATAAAAATTGTGTTACTATTCGTAGAGCTGTGAAATTTCTACTCAAAATACAAAATAAGGATGGTGGGTGGGGAGAGAGTTATCTTTCTTGCCCAAGGAAGGTTTGTAATTAAATGATTATTTTGTGGTAATAGTTTAGTTAAACTTTAATGCTAATTATAAGTAATATTATTAATAATGTCTTAATGAATGTATGTGTATAATGAAAATGTACGTACCTCTTGAAGGAAGTCGAACAAATATTGTACAAACAGCTTGGGCTTTAATGGCTCTAATTCATGTTGATTGTATCTTTTGACGTGCACGTGTGTGAGACTACATGTCCATTTGATTGTATCTTGGATTTCAACTTGTTTATTTATTACTATTACTATATCCAAAATAAATGTTATATAATTGTTTTTCTTCTTCCTTTTTTAATTTTGTATATAGGTCGAGAGAGATCCAACTCCCCTTCACAATGCAGCAAAGTTACTCATTAATTATCAATGAGAAGATGGCGATTGGGCCCGACAAGTACCTCTCAAATCTCAATCTTTTGAATTCAATAGTGTGACTATGATCAATCTTAATTTTCATTTTTAATTCTTGTTTAATTTGACTTATTTATGGCATGAAACTCTTGGAGTATACTTGAGAAATTGTTTGGTTCATTACGTACCCATTCTATATATAGAAATGTTTTCCCAAGATGGGCTTTGGCTGAATATCGCGCAAATGTTTTATTGCCTTCCATTACTATTTAAACTAGATATTGACCCGCGCTTTGCCTGGGTTTATAAATAGATGTGTATTATATAATTTAGACATATTAAAAATATTAGGTAAAATTATAAAATTTAGTAATTGTAAAATATGTGTTAAAATAAAACAAAAAATCCATAATGTTTATATGTAAAAACATATGTTTCCCTTGTAAAAAAATATAAGTTTGTTAAAATTTAGGAGAAAAAGGTTGTCGGGATAATGTGAATGATACGGTTGTGCGTGTAATTAATGTGACTGTTGAATGAGAATATTAAAAATAAGTATTATTACATATATTTGTATTATAAAATTATTAAAAAGAAATATAATTAAGTTTAGAGTAATATGCCATGGATGATATTATATATAAATACATAGTAATTCCTGGTATATGTTTTTTTTACCGAAAATAAAGTCATTTCATTTCATTTAGGATAGTAGAGTGAACAAATGAGGGAATACAATCATAATCATGGACGCGAAAATGTATAAGAATATAGATTTTTCGAAAAATAGTAAATGTATGGAAATTGGAACCTTTGACTTCCTTAACCATGATGGAGGTGATCACACCTATTTTCTTGCCCACTGATCTAAGTTATTTTTTCATATTTTGAGATTATGTTTTTCCAAAAGGAGTGACTTTCACAACTTCGTTTGTGAAAAATAATCATTACGAAATGAAAGATGCAAAAATGTAATCCTATATATTACTTTTTATTTTGGAAAGAAATATAAATTGGTGATGTCTAAAATTATTATTTGAATAAAATATATAATGAGCTTGTGGAAAAATAAAAAAAATATTTTCTTTACTCCCTTAGTCTTGAACTTTTTTTTTCTGTTATTACTTTTAATCTCTTAAAAGAATTTAAAGTAAGGATGAAAAAAATAAGGACTAAAAACAAAAATAAAAAATTTAGGGACTAAAAACAAAAATTCTAAAAGTTTAAGGATTAAAAATATAATTTATTTTTGTTGTTTTTTTTACGATTCTTATTACTATTAGTTTTCCACTAATTAAATATGTACAAAAGGATTCACTTACCTATCATGATAGTTTCCAGGATATATGTTAATTAATGTATCATAAGATAAAATATTTCAAAATAGACTTCTATGAGTCTATTTCCAACATAGAAAAGGTAAATAGAGAACACAATAATATTTTGAATGAGTAAATACTAAATAACTATAGTCAACTACGATCAGTGTCTTTTGTCCTGGATGAGCAGTGAGATGGTTGACGAGTTGAAAAGATATTAACCGCTACATTTAATTTTACTCTACATTTAACCTCTACACCAGAAAGATGGTTGAAGAGTTCCCAACGTATTAACCTCTACATTTAAAGTCATAATATTAAAGGAAGACCACACTCGTACTGTAGACTTTCAACTTTCTTTTAATAAAAATAATATCATAGTCAACGATGCCATGGTTAATTATCAATATATTTTTTTAAAAGAATACTAAAGATAAGTTAAGAATGTTAAATTAAGAACAAAATATATCTGCATAAGTTCACCAAGTTATTGACGATTTAGTAGGAAAAATAATAGATTGATAATGTGAATGTCTCATTGTCCTATAAATTCGAAAATCTTCTATCAAAAGGGTAAATATTTTTTATCTTACACTATTTAAATAACTTTTGGATATTTTTACGGGTTTTTTTTTCACAATATTAGAGTGGTTTACCATTAAAATTATCTTACCTTTTTAAATAACTTTCTGAATTTGTTATTTTTATAATGTAAGTTGGACTTTTAAAAGTTTGGAGATTTAAAAGCAGAGTCAACCCTCAGAACTCCAACTTACTTACAGATAATATCTTCAAAAGTTGTACTACTTTGTTAGTATGCCTCAACTAATTGAAGCATTATCAGATGACCGGATCTCAACATATAACTTGATGGCTTACTGAATCAGCATTCAACATAGTTCTCTTCTAACACTTCACCAGAAATGATTATGGATATCACAAGTCTCATACTTGCTCTGTTCATAGTTTACTGTTTTTGTCAGTGCTTAAGTTCTGCCAACAATACCATTACATCAGGCCAATACATCACAGACCCTCACACTCTCATCTCCCCTAACAGTGTCTTCAAGTTAGGATTCTTCAGCCCTCAAAACTCATCAAATCGCTACCTGGGAATCTGGTATCTCTCTGACTCCAATGTCATATGGGTAGCTAACAGAAACCAGCCACTAAAGACGAGCTCTTCCGGAACTGTTCAAATTTCTGAGGATGGCAATCTTGTGGTTCTAGATAGCAACAAAAGGGTTGTTTGGTCATCAAATGTGACACATAATATTGCAACCAATTCAACTGCCAAACTTTTAGAGACCGGAAATCTAGTCCTGATAGATGATGCCACAGGAGAAAGTATGTGGGAGAGTTTCCGACATCCTTGTCATGCTCTCGTGCCAAAGATGAAACTAAGTATTACCCAAAAAACATACGAGAAAGTACGCATAACATCATGGAGAAGTCCCTCTGATCCTTCTCTTGGGTACTACTCTGCTACTCTTGAACGCCCCAACATTCCAGAAGTGTTTTACTGGATTAATGAAACGCAACCGTATTATCGGACTGGTCCATGGAATGGTCAGATTTTTATTGGCTCGCCTCAGATGTCACGTGGTTATCTATATGGATGGAATATGATGAATGATGAAGATGATGGAACTGTCTATCTTTCTTACAATTTGCCAAGTCAATCTTACTTTGCAGTCATGACCTTGAATCCACAGGGTCACCCTACAATCGAATGGTGGAGGGACCGAAAGTTAGTGTGGAGGGAGGTGTTGCAAGGAAACTCATGTGATCGTTATGGTCATTGTGGGGCATTTGGAAGCTGTAATTGGCAGAGTTCACCAATATGCAACTGTTTGAGTGGATATAAACCTAAATATGTAGAGGAGTGGAATAGAAAAAATTGGACTAGTGGATGTGTGAGGAGTGAGCCACTGCAATGTGGTGAACAAACAAATGGAAGTGAAGTCAGCAAAGATGGGTTTTTGAGGCTTGAGAATATGAAAGTTTCAGACTTTGTACAAAGGTTAGATTGTTTGGAAGATGAATGCAGAGCACAGTGTTTGGAGAATTGCTCTTGTGTGGCCTATGCATATGACAATGGCATAGGATGCATGGTTTGGAGTGGAGACTTGATCGACATACAGAAGTTCTCAAGTGGAGGGATTGATCTTTACATTCGTGTGCCACCTTCAGAATCAGAACTTGGTATGTTTTTTTTTGTAACGTATTTCAAGTACTATTAGTGTAAATCAAAGCTCTTTGATATGTGTTTCTGCAGAAAAACATTCAGACAAAAGAAGACACAAGATAATTTTAATTCCAGTTGGAATAACTATAGGAATGGTTGCCTTGGCTGGCTGTGTTTGTCTCTCACGGAAATGGACTGCTAAATCAATAGGTATGTGTGTTAAATTATAGTGTTATTTTGACTTTTGAGTCAAGAATATTCGCGGCACTGCAATTAGAAAAGATGTAAAATGATTTCTGCCAAGTTGAAATTCCTACTGTCATTCCTCATTTTCCTTAATTACTTTTGCTAGGAGAAATATGTATATTCTGTAGAAATATGTTGCTTGCTACTGCAATGAAAAATGAAGGGAGAGGAAGGGATTAAGAGATGGTGAACTTCTTAAAAAATAATAATCTGAAATAAAATAGTTGTACAAATTAAGTATTTAAATATTTAATTCTAATTGCTGTAAAATCTCATACTCAACTGCGTGCAGTTAGTTTGACGTGATGATAAAGTATTAATTATCACAGGAAAAATAAATTCACAACGGCAAGGAATGAACGAAGATCAGAAACAAGTCAAATTGAATGATCACTTACCGTTTTTTAGTTTTGAAGAACTTGTAAATGCTACAAATAATTTTCACTCGGCCAACGAGCTAGGTAAAGGAGGTTTTGGTTCAGTATATAAGGTAAGTTTTGTTTTGCGTAAACATCAATTTTCAAATAGTTTCATTAATTAAAATAGTACAAAATCTATCTTGTTTTTAATTGCCTATCAGGGACAATTGAAAGATGGACACGAAATAGCAGTGAAAAGACTTTCAAAAACCTCAGGACAAGGGCTAGAAGAGTGTATGAATGAGGTATTAGTGATTTCAAGGCTTCAACATCGCAATCTTGTCAGACTTCTTGGTTGCTGTATTGAACAGGAGGAAAATATGTTGGTATACGAGTATATGCCTAACAAGAGTTTGGATGTAATATTATTTGGTTAGTTCAAGATTCTTTCTTATCTATGCTTATAAGAGTATCTTAAACAATTGAGGCCTTCAATTCCAAAAACTCTGTTATTCAACAGAATACGATTATATCTTTAATATTATTTTACTTAACTTTTAGTTTCTATTACAGATCCAGCTAAAAAGCAGGATCTAGATTGGCCAAAACGCTTCAATATAATTGAAGGAATCTCTAGGGGTTTGCTTTATCTCCACAGAGATTCTAGAATAAAAATTATACACAGAGACTTAAAGGTTAGTAACATCTTGTTGGATGGAGAGCTGAATCCAAAAATATCAGACTTTGGTATGGCCAAAATATTTGGAGGAAATGATATGCAAGCCAATACTAGAAGGGTTGTTGGAACATTGTAAGCAGCTCTTCTTCTACATCAAAATCAGCAGAGGTTATATGTGGCCATTCACATTTTTCTCCCACTATTCCATGATGTGTGACTTAACTTTGTTATATATGGCTTAAATGCAGTGGTTATATGCCTCCAGAATATGCATTCCAAGGGTTGGTTTCTGAGAAATTAGATGTCTTTGGTTTTGGAGTCTTGTTGCTAGAGATTATTAGTGGGAGAAAAATCAGCAGCTGTTTCGATCATGACCAATCATTGAGTCTCTTAGGATTTGTAAGCCTTTCTAAATTATTTACTTAGTTTTGAAAAGACATTCACCTGTTGATAATTGTGAAAATGCTTAGTTATTTTAACTTTTATAAATTGATTCTTGTTTTGATTCCAGGCTTGGAAATTATGGAATGAAAAGGACATCCAATCACTGATAGACCCAGAAATATCTAATCCAAATAATGTGAATGACATTGTGAGATGCATACACATAGGACTTCTTTGTTCACAAGAACTTGCAAAAGAAAGGCCACTTATGGCTACAGTAGTTTCAATGCTTAATAGTGAGATTGTCGATCTTCCTCCCCCATTAAATCCCGCATTCATCAAAAGGCAAATTGTATCATGTGCAGATTCATCTCAACAGAATCACATAACACAGTCCATCAACAATGTTACTGTCACAGGCATACAAGGTAGATAGCAAATTATGAATAAAAAAACTATGGGCCTATGGCTGAATATACTCCTAAAGATCTTGAACTTTTAAAAACTGTAGACAATCCAGATCAGACATTGATATTTATTGTCAGAACCTATGAACTTGATTTTCTATTTTTATCATCAAACTTGAAACGGAGGTCATCAGTTTGAACTAAATTTGTGTGCTGGGTTTAATTTCAATATCAAAGTTTGTTCTCTTGTAACATTGTTGATTATTACTATTAGCCATTGCGTACCTAAAGTCTGAGTAAGGTATTATTTGACTACCTTTATCGTAAAAGTAAATGCAGAGTAGAAGTTTTGGTTTATAGTAATTCTTGTAAGGAGTTGTAATTAATTGAGCCACTTTTATGCATTCTTTGCACTGGAAATTGTAATTAACTAGTTATCATTTGAACTCCCTAAAAGTTGAATTTTTTATGATATATTTATAATTATTAGAGCTTTTATTGATGTTGAAAGAACAATTAACTGATGGTCATCATTTTTCTATACAATAACCAGGAAAAGATTTACAAGATTTTCTTTTAACTAATGTGATACTTTATGCATTACATATGCATTTTTCTATAATGTATCACATGAAATGTTCATGCGTCATGAAAATGATCTCACAGCAAATATCGGCCAACTCAGCTTCCACCTTCTGCCTATAATGTTTATCAGAGCTTTTACAACCCAACACCCCACTTTAAAGTTCTTAAATGGGTTTCACAATTACATATCACTCATATATACTTTTATAATTTAACAACCTTACTTCTCCAATTCAGCAACTCTACAAAATTTAGGGCCTAAGTTGATTAAGTTCGACAAATAACCACGTATCCTTATATTTTATCACTTTTTCACAAAAATACAAACAAATAGGTCCCACAGTTTTTTTGTACTTATACAAGCACTCGTGTCCTATTTTAAGATTCTGCTCCAACAACAACTCGATAAGCACCGTTCTGTTTCTTGGATACGATAATGGATACCACCGATGCATATGCTCTTAGTTTATTTCCTTCGTATCTCTTTCTCTTGAGAATTATTAGTACTACTTACATGATTATTTAAAAATATCACATGATTGCCACAAAAAAATATCACATGATCGGTTAAAAATCTAACAATTAATTTGTTATATTTTAATCTGAATTTTCATAATAAAATTTAATAATTAACATATATATAGTCTTTAAAGCGTGCAGATATAAGGGAAGGGTTGTTTGTTAGGATGCCATTTATTTAAAACCGTTAAAAGTGCTTCAAAGCCCAACACAGTCACACATGGTCGTTTTACATTTTTTTTTTATAAATGGGTCGCTTATATTTGAGTAAATTATAGTTTTTTTGTTTTAATATTTACTGAGTATAGTTCAGTTAATTAAATAATATGGATAAATGTTTTAAATTTCAGATATTGTGTTTGATTTTTACTGATTAAAAAAATAACTTTTTGAGTATAAGGCATAGTTAAACCAGAATCAAACTGATAGTAACTGGTTTCTGCAGGACATTTATCAGTAGTTTGCTAGCAATGATGTTAACATGATAACATTCAATGGTGCTCAATGCAGTCTAACCTCGGTCAACAACTGCGGCTTCTTAAATATAATATTCTGGTCGCGGGACGCGTTTCCATTCGTAAGTTCTTAAATATGAGAAAGTCAAAGATAGTGAACTAAATGAATTAAGAAAAAGATTGGTAAACTAATAACAATCTTATCAGCTTATGTGATTATTTAGTGAATAATTAGTCCTTTATATATAACTCTTCCATGCCGCAAAAGCATCAAGGCAACAAATTAATTGACTTGACTTGTCCCTTTGTATAGGATGAAGTTGACTTCACTATTCACGGTTTCAAGATATGGACAAACCTGGCCCTCTAGAAAAATAATAAAGCAGGCAACTAGTCTTTCATCAGCTGAATGGAACACTGTGAGTCAACTAAATGGGAAAAGAAATATAACAATCCACACGTTTACACGAGTAATTTCCGGATAATTATAATGTTCGTAAGCAAATCAAATTACAAACTCAAAATATATTAAAATAATAAAAAGACAACAAAGTTCTTGTTAAAATATTGAGTTTTTTTTTTTTTTAATTCACAGTGCTCTGCATTCTAAGTATCAGTTGATTCCGTCCTAACCCAATGGCATATGCTTCCTGAATTATAAATTTCATTTTTATGTTAATACAAACTGAAAATTTATTCTGAGTTTAACTCAGTTAATAATATAGTTTATTTATAGAGAACCTAAATTCGGTTACCCATATTACATCTTTATGAAGGAAGGAAAATTTTTAAATATGACAAACTCAGAACCAAAGATTAATTTTGTAGTCGACTGAAAGAATTAAACTTGTAAAAATATTTTAGGATTTGACAAAATAGGTAAAGATTTTAATCTCACAACGAATTATTATATGGTCAGGGGATTATCATGTGACTATAGTCTCAACCATATGATACGTAATGAAATTTTTTACTTTAAGAGAAGGTTAATGAAGTTTGATTATATGTCATGTAAAAATCAACTGACCAAAAACACGTAATGATTTTTTTTCCTAAATAGGTGGTTAAAAAAACAGTAGGGGATCAAACTAATTGAGCCTTCTATTCAACAGACAGATCGCAACAATAGAAAGATAAAAAGTCCCAAAGGAATTTTGAATGAATCACGGGATAGACATAAACCTCGTTAACTGCACAGTTGCATGGTTTAAGAAGACATCATCACACTATATTCACAGTTCTGCAGACACAGTGACAGTGTTGAGCACTAATATTATGGGATTCCTAAATGCTTTGCTCATAGTATTTCCCATCATTTTCCTGGGTTTGACCTCTGCCACGGACACCCTTACATCTTCTCAATCCATTAGAGACTCAGAGACAGTAGTAACTTCAAACGACAGTGTCTTCAAACTTGGTTTCTTCAGCCCTCAAAATTCAACACACCGCTACGTAGGAATCTGGTACCTCTCTGACTCCAACGTCATATGGATAGCTAACAGAAACAAACCACTCTTAGATTCTTCTGGGGTTTTGAAAATCTCCAAAGACGGTAACCTCGTGCTAGTTGATGGAAAAAACCATGTTATTTGGTCGTCAAATGTGTCAAACACTGCAACAATCACTTCCACCGCTCAACTTTCACGTTCCGGGAATCTAGTGCTGAAAGATGACTCCACTGGACAGACCCTATGGGAGAGCTTCAAGCATCCTTGTGATTCAGCAGTGCCAACCATGAGGATCAGTGCTAACAGAATCACAGGTGAGAAAATACGGTTTGTGTCGAGGAAAAGCGCTTCTGATCCTTCTACTGGCTACTTCTCTGCTTCCCTTGAACGTTTGGATGCTCCAGAAGTGTTTTTGTGGATTAATGGAACTCGCCCTTATTGGAGGACTGGTCCATGGAATGGTAGAATCTTCATTGGGACACCACTGATGTCAACTGGGTATTTGTATGGATGGAATGTAGGATATGAAGGGAATGAAACTGTTTATCTAACTTACAGTTTCGCCGATCCTTCTTCGTTTGGAATCCTTACCTTGATTCCACAAGGAAAGCTTAAATTGGTAAGGTATTATAACAGAAAGCACACGTTGACTTTGGATTTGGGAATTTCTGATTGTGATGTTTATGGCACGTGTGGGGCATTTGGAAGCTGTAATGGGCAGAATTCACCAATATGCAGCTGTTTGAGTGGATATGAACCAAGGAATCAAGAGGAGTGGAGTAGGCAAAATTGGACTAGTGGGTGTGTGAGAAAGGTGCCACTCAAGTGTGAGAGGTTTAAAAATGGGAGTGAAGATGAGCAAGAAGATCAATTTTTGAAACTTGAAACTATGAAAGTTCCAGACTTCGCGGAGAGGTTGGATGTCGAGGAAGGTCAATGTGGAACGCAGTGCTTGCAGAATTGCTCTTGTTTGGCGTATGCATATGATGCTGGCATTGGATGCTTGTATTGGACTAGAGACTTAATTGACTTACAAAAATTCCAAACTGCAGGAGTTGATCTCTACATCCGTCTCGCCCGTTCAGAATTTCAATCCAGTATGAGGTTTTTTCATTGTTCTCTGTTTGTGTTTAACCTTAACAAGTGATAGATTATATTCTTACAATTTATTGTTTGTTAGTCTGATGCTGGATTTCTTTTAACTTTTTGTAGGTAATGCACAAGAGCATACTAATAAGACAAGAGGCAAGAGATTAATCATTGGAATTACAGTGGCAACTGCTGGAACAATTATCTTTGCCATCTGTGCTTATCTAGCCATTCGTAGATTTAACTCGTGGAAGGGAACTGCTAAAGATTCGGGTAATAATCAAGCCTTAATGGAATTAGGAAAACTTATATTTAAGAAGAGTAAATGGTGCTTATTTTTTTCCATATCTGCTTCTAACTTTGATGCCAACCACTTATTCGCTTAATACAAACAGTTTATAACAACTTTGAGTTTGGAAGTTTAAAGATTGTATATATTTCATAGGCAATATGATACAAATGGTCATTATTTTAACAATTTAGCATGACATCTTTTCTGTGGTACAAAGGTATTTTGGAAAGAATTTATGATCTAATTAAATAGTAAAGAGTAAGATGAATATCGATCTCTACTCATTTAATGGAGTTTATTTAAGCACTAACAGATTATAAATGGTTTCTCCATGGGTGGTTTTTTACTTTTTTTTTTATTATTTCATATAAATTCGAGATGAGAAGAACAGTTGTTATTTTATTCTTTCCAGAAATATTAATTCATTTGGAACATGTCCAGAAAATCAGAGTCAAAGGGTGACTGAGGTCCAGAAACCAGCTAAACTGGATGAGCTACCGCTATTTGATTTTGAAGTCGTTGCAAATGCCACAGACAACTTTCACTTAGCTAATACGCTTGGAAAGGGCGGTTTCGGTCCGGTGTACAAGGTAATATATTTTGTCTAGTGGCATTCATATATACATATCATGTATTTCTAATTCTTCCAATTTAATTTTGTTCAATTTGCCTTAGGGATTATTGCCAGATGGCCAGGAAATTGCAGTGAAAAGACTCGCCAAAGCATCTGGACAAGGTCTAGAAGAATTTATGAATGAAGTGGGGGTCATTTCTAAGCTACAACATCGCAATCTTGTAAAACTTCTCGGATGCTGTGTTGAAGGAGATGAAAAGATGCTCATCTATGAGTTCATGCCAAATAAAAGTTTAGATGCATTCATCTTTGGTTAGTTTATACATCTATGTATTTCACCTTCTAAACATTCAGGTCACTCAACATTAGTAAAATGAAAAATGAACAGTTTATTTTGATTCCAATTCATTCTGTTCCTGTAAGCTAGCAATCATTTTGGCTAAAAAAAATTCTTGTTCTTTTTCTTTTCAGACCCACTCCGGCAGAAACTGCTAGACTGGACAAAACGTTTTAATATAATTGAAGGAGTTGCTCGTGGCTTACTCTATCTTCATAGAGATTCTAGATTAAAAATCATACATAGAGATTTGAAGGCAAGCAATATCTTGCTAGATGCAGAGATGAATCCAAAAATATCAGACTTTGGTTTGGCTAGAATATATAAAGGCGAGGATGAAGTTAATACCAAAAGAGTTGTTGGCACATAGTAAGTATATATGCCTAGTTGTACTTGACATTATTGGCATATTATTTGCTTTGAGAATTAACTCGTTTGTGATCTAAATAAATACAGTGGCTACATGTCCCCGGAATATGCAATGGAAGGACTGTTTTCTGAGAAATCAGATATCTATAGCTTTGGTGTTTTGTTATTGGAGATTATTAGTGGAAAAAGAAACACTAGTTTTCGTAATGATGACCAGTCTCTCAGCCTTATAGGATATGTATGTCTCTTCCTACCTCAGAACTTTCTTAATTACCTTTGGTTGCTATCTATTATTTCCATTCATTTTCACACATGTTCTATGCTGTTTTTAAATTAGGCGTGGAATCTATGGAACGAAGACAATATTAGTTTTTTGGTTGATCCAGAGATATCAGCTTCAGGATCCGAGAATCATATTTTTAGGTGCATTCACATAGCATTTCTATGCGTGCAAGAAGTTGCAAAAACAAGACCAACTATGACTACTGTGCTTTCGATGCTTAATAGTGAGATTTCCCACCTCCCTCCTCCTAGGCAAGTCGGATTTGTTCAGAAGCAAAGTTCATCAAGTTTAGAGTCTTCTTCTCAAGAAAATCAGTTTAACTCCAACAACCATGTAACTCTTACCGAGATGCAAGGCAGATAACCATATGAATCATCTTAACTGTAAAAATAGCTGCCATTTTATATGCTGAAGATATTAAATAGATGATTATTCAATAATGTTTATAGACTAGAAGTCTTGTTTTATGGATTATCAGAAATCCTTCAACTTGTTAGAATTGGGAACTTTGGGATTTGACTTTTCTGGACTTCTAATATAACAGTAATTCTTTAAGGATGGCATTTAATAATACTAACTGGCAGTAGTGCTAAGTAACATAGATTAAGGATATGTTCAATTAAATAAATGAAAAGTGAGTTGATCAAATATCAACAACAAAAAACCACTTAACAATAGAAGCTTTTGGAAAGAATAAATGACAATGGACCAAATCTGAAATAGAGAAAAATAAAGTGGTCAATATTGGCAATTCAATCAATGATGAAAACTCAGAAGTCAAACCGCTAGGATATTGCTATATCTCTAATTGTATACTCTTCCCATCAAGATCTTAGTTATAAAGAGGGAAATTCAGGCATATACTTTGTTCCTGAGGTACATATTTGTGTATGATATTAAGGTACACAATCATTTGGTTTCATGCTAGTATCCAGTTGTTTGAGTGGATGCCTCTTTGTATCTATGCACTTATTCAAAATGATATGAAATAAATATGTTTAACTTCAAAAAAAAAAAAAATCAATCACCACTTGTTCTCAAGTGCTGTAAAATTTAGTGTTGACGTATTCCATACAGTAAGGGCGTTGCACTTATATTTCAGGACTCATTACACGGAAAAAAAAATTCTCTTAAAATGCACTAAAGCAACGCCAGGATTATTTGTGCGCTTAAAATTGTTCAATCACAGAGTAATCTTAGCAGATACAAAACTGACATGAGTTATGGTCAGACAACAAATTGAGCCAATTTTTGGTGTCTAGTGCTTATAAACAAATAAATAATTTTCATAATTTAGAAACTACAGGTATAGGCTTGCAAAGTGGGGAATTGGTTCTCCTTATTGCAATCATTGTCCCTTAGTTCAAGAAACTTCTATGCATGTCTTAAGAGACTATTCGAAGACCCTATGAAGTTGGAATCACCTTGTTGCTATAGAATTTAAAAGTGATTTCTTTGGTATGCAATTTCAGGATTTGATAGAATTTAATCTTAAGAGTGATGTTGGTCCTCAAGGCTATTCTCCTTGGCCTGAATTATGGGCCACAACTTGCTATTATTTTTTGTATTGGAGGAACATACAACAACATGATGATTCATTTGTTTATGCATGCAAACCTTGGGAAGAAATCTGTCATTATTAGAAGAAATACAAATCTGCCCAACTTCAATTTAATCCCTCTGGAAATTATGTCAAAGAGGAAATGGAGTTCTCATCCTGAAGGTTGGTTTTGCTTGAATACAGATGGATCTTTGAAATCATCACAAGGTATGGCTACTTGTGGAGGTCTCCTGCGAGATCATCATGGCAGATGGAAAATAGGATTTGCGAAAAAGTGGGGTGCACTACAACCTTTCTTGCTGAGTTATGGGGAGTTTTACAGGGCTTCCGTATTGCTAGAGATCAAGGTATGCAAAATATCTTGCTGCAAGTAGATTCAGAATCTGTTGTTAAAAAGCATTAAAGGAGGGGAAGTTGGATGCATATCTGGAGCACCCTTGGTTCGAGTAATAATAGAATTGATGAAACAAATTGAGGTCAGTTTATGTTATTCATATATATAAGGAGGCTAATAGGTGTGCAGATGCTATGGTTAGTCTCGCATGTGATATGGAGGCTGATTATATGATTTATGAGGAACCACCAGCTCCTTTGCTGCAGCTGATTAGTTTTGATGTAAAGGGGATCTCTAGTTGCACTTATTATTATTTAATACTAGCATGATACCTTGTTCTTTTAACAAAAATTCTTGATTACACATTGGCCTTTTTCCTTAAAAGATATACATTTCACCTGCATAAATATTTTGGGGGTCATTAATAAAATGGGCACGTTAAAGACAATATGCATTACATGCAATTATTATTATAAGTTTTGGTGCTAACCGGGTAAGCAAAGGAAAGCAGGGAAACAAGGAAAGCATCAGCTAAACCGTGGTGGCTAAGCTGGAACCATAAGAAACCTTTAAAGCTGACATAGTCACTATATAGAGTAAACACCACATTTAGAATGAAAGGAATCCTCTCTCATTAGGCTATCATATTTCATTCGAAATAAGTTCATAGAAACTTTAAGTGCTAATTGATACCAAGAGTGTGCGACAAAAAAATATATGTATGATCGGTAATATGATGTAATAGAAATAAATAAATAAATAAAGAGAAATATATAGTATGTTAATAAAGTGTTTGATATATGAGTGATTATATATGGTTATTCTATTTCTTTTTTGTTTGAGACTTATAAATTAAAAGATATGCTTAAAAATATTTATGATTATTATATAAGTTTTTATAAATGTTTATTTTGAACTTTTTTTAATGCTTTTAGAAGTTAAACATTATAAGTTCTAAAAATAAGTATCACATTTTGTATATATATATATATATCACATATGCAAATGGATTCTAAGATTTGAATATATAAAAATTATGTGGCGCTTTCAAATGTAAAGGCCTAGTACAATTTGCATATGTCCCATTGGCAAACGTCTAAGCAAAATTAATATGTTCGAATTGGCCTAGCACTGTATGAACACGTGGTGTGGCACTGGACTAACGGCGTTTTCTTCCTGCACCCTTAATACTATTTCTATACCCAACATTTTGAGTAAAAAATTAATTTTACTCCTTATTCATTTAACTTTAACTTGAACTATGGATTGGGAATCCGTCTGCTACATCATTCACGCCGTTTTCATTGTCCTCTCAAATTCTTGCATCTTCTTCTCTTTAATTCGTGGTTCGTTTTCATCAAGCAGTGTGTGGTCGTCGTTGGTGTACATCGTTGTCCAAAATCACCATCGTGAGTTCTGCTTTCTCTGCACTTTTCTTTCTGTATTGAATATATGGATTGACAATCCGTATGAATCATACAGATTAACAATATGTATGGAGTAAACGAAGGAAAAAAAACTTATCAGTGACAACGCAACGCTACTCACGATAGAAGAGGAGAGGAAACTCACGGAGGACGACATGAAATTGTCGGAGGAGAAACTATGGAGGAGCCATGAACAACACACACCATGAACAATACCAACACTAGTTTCACAGAGGAGAAGGAGGAAACCAACGAACGTATCAAAAATTCCAAATAAACAGTGTCTTATAAATTGCCGATCCGTAGGCTATACGAAGAAAAGAGAAAATGAAGGAACGAAGAAGTAAAAAAAGGTAAAGTTAGAATTTTTTTAAAAATATGTTGGGTGTTGAAGAAATTTGTTGGATGTAGGAAGAATAACCCCTTTTCTAAAACCCATTTGATCCTACGAGGCCTTGCTAAGGCCCAAGCTATTCACATTCCCTTTTTTGCTCTTTTTCATAAATTTTACTTTATTTTTTTATATTTCCCAAAATATTGCTCTTTCCTCTCAGTCTCACATCCTCTAATTTTTTTTTTCAAATTTTATGAAAATTATTTTCTATATTATAATTTTTTTATATATTACGAAAACTAACTTTTGTGATTTTTTTTGTTTCCATAATGTATTAAGATATAAACATATGAAAAAACTTATTTCTATAAAGAATATAAGCGAAGAAAAAAAATGGTGGTGTAAATTCCATCTCCCCGTTGCTAATCACAAATTTGTCAACATGAAGATTAAGAACTATGTCTAAGACATGTTAAGCTCAAGACCCGTCTTATTCATTGTATAGGTAAGTTAAGGCCTGTCTCATTCATTGTATAGATAAATGGCACCAACAAAATTATTGGGCTGGTTTATATATGCTAACTGCTAAGAGGCCGAGAGTGAGATAAACTTGTTATTTGTTGACTTAAAAAAAAGCAAATTATACTTCCCATGAGGTTAGTGTTTATTGTATTCAATGTCACTCCTTTTTTATCATATACAAGACTCTCTTATTTTTTTTACTATCCATTACATTGTGATCTTCTAACCCACTAACACTGTCAAAGATAATGAGAAAAAGGAGAAAGAAGTAAGGATATAGTGACATCGCCATCATGTTCTCGACCCCTATAAAGGTCGCATTGTCATACTTGATGAAACAGTTGTCAAGCTGCAATGCGTCGCAGCAAGAGGTGAAACAGAGGTTGTTGAGCTGGGTGACCACAAGTGACACATAGCGAGAGTATTGGTCGTTGATGAGGTGTCGCGACATTCGAAGAGGCCGTAGACGGCGTTGGAGGAGGCTGAAACAGTGAAATTGTTGTGGTTGACAAAGGCGACGGAGTTGACAATGGAGGTGAGGAGTGAGTTGATAGTGTTTTCGTAGGCGAAACCCGATGTAAATTTGGATTGGGAGTAGATTTGAACAAGAGTTATAGAGGTTTTTAGGGTATTTCACCAAAAATTAACATCATTAGTAACGATGACTATTTAAAAAAAACAAAAAAAAAATGATTTTAGATAGAGGATATAAGTGTAATAAGCATTAATCTCAGGGGTGTGTGAGTGTAATTTGCTCAAAAAGGAAACATCAATTATTTTTAAAAAAAAATAAAAAGAAAATACCCATTTGGATTGATTTTAGTGGTGAGAGTTGGAAAAAATTACACAAGATCCTAAGTTCTAACCTTATTGTCACTCCTTCAAAAAAAAAAACCTTATTGTCACAATTGTATTAAGAAAATGCAAAAAGCCAAACAGAGTATTGTAATTAGATGTATTTTTAAAGAACACGCCATTAAAATCCTTATTCCTCATATATATTGAGTTGTACACTTTTTTTTTAACACCCATCACCACCCCTCACTTTTGTTGTAAATTTTCCAAGTTAAACAATGCAATGGCTCAAACAATGACATCTCTATATAATTTTTCTTGTGTTTTTTAAAGTATTGTGAATGATACAGCATAAAAATTTTATATAAGCGAGGCACTTTATGCCGACAGCTATATTGCTTGCGATTGCATGTTACTGTATGTAACATAACACTTGAATCTAAAGAAAGGAACAAAATCGTTGGCCAAAGAATCCCATAGATGTCTTGAGTTTCATGCACGAAATTCTGAAAGCGATAGAAGTATACCAATTAACAGAAAAGGTTTCAGAGGTAGGTTTCAGAGGTAGACTTATAGTTCACAACAATATATAAACATCACATTAGATTTGCTTCTTCAATCAAACAAAAGCACTAGTTATCTTGTCCTAATAGAATTAGAGCACCCCTTCAGAAAAATGGCTCATCCTCCCACACAATCGCAGTCTAGAGCAGCCAATAAGCCAAAACGCTCAAACCTTCTTCGTTGCATTGCCATTTTCATACTAGCCTTGATCATCCTTGTGGGCATTGCTGTGATCATAATTTGGCTAGTTTTGAAGCCCAAAAGGTTGGAATACACTGTGGAGAATGCTGCAATCCACAACTTCAACTTAACCGATGCAAATCACCTCTATGCCAACTTTGACTTCACCATAAGATCCTACAATCCCAACTCTAGAGTCTCCATATACTATGACACTGTGGAGGTGTCAGTGCGTTATGAGGACCAAACTCTAGCAACCAATGCGGTTCAGCCATTTTTCCAGTCACATAAGAATGTGACCAGGCTTCATGTGGGCCTCACGGCCCAAACCGTGGCCCTGTATGATTCTGTGCCTAAGGACCTTAGGCTCGAGAGATCCTCTGGGGATATTGAGTTGGATGTGTGGATGAGGGCAAGGATAAGGTTCAAGGTTGGAGTGTGGAAGTCAAAGCATCGTGTTTTGAAGATTTTTTGTTCTCCTGTCTTGGTGCACTTTTCTAAAGGAAAGAGTTTCGAAAGGGCCCCTTGTGATGTAGAACTCTAAACAAGGCTCACTCACGTGTTCTCTCTACCCCTTGTTATTATTTGTTCTTTTTTGGTTTATTTTTCCTGAGTTTGTCATTGTTAGTTGATGCTATCATTCTTTTGTCAGCGTTGTTGTAATTTTATTCCTGGCTTGTTTATTGGTTTTGGTTTTCCTATGTTGAAAAATAGTTGTGTCATGTGTGGATATAATACGAAAGAAGGAAAATTGGCTGTTATTCATCCAATTGAGGCAAGATTGTAACTTGTAATCATTCTGCACGTATTGTCCTTCAAAGTTATACAGTTTTTAATTTATTGGGCTACCGCATATAGTGACACTTTGACTGGTCAGTGGTCATATCATGAGACTCATGAATAGATTGGATTTCAGATTTTTCAACTCATGGAATTCGTTGATTATAATCGTACAAGAATTGCAACCTATGAATGGAAACAAAAGAAACCTCATTCCTGCATATCAAATTTGTTAAGGAATGAATTTAAATAGTTTAACAGGTAATTATGGTTAAATAAAATATTTTTTCTATCTGCTTATTAAAAGTATAAGTAATTATTTGTTTAGTCTTATATATAATTATATTGTTTATTTAGTACTAGCAAATATATATATATATATATATATATATATATATATATATATATATATGCACTTTTAATCTCCACGCATTAACGTTATTTATAATATACTTTTATATAATATTTATCAAATAAGTTGAGTAGGTTACTGGTTTTCACATAATCAAGGCTTAAAAATTTTGTTAAGAAATTTTACTTGATGGCGTAAAATGATACATCTTTTTAAGTAATACAAAAAAAAAAATCCATGAATTAAAATCTGAGTATAATACACGCACGAATCTTAGCACACAAATAGAGCATCAATCTCTATCAGGATTGGCGTGTCAATGAAGTAATATTGTGAAATATGAAGTCACACAGCCAATAAAATGTAAGCAGTGAATTTTGAGGGTCGAGGAAGGACTTGTTGATATATTCCAACCTCAAACATAGTTTTCTTCAAAAGAATTTAGTTGAATGATCACGCGAAAATTCACATATTGACAGTGTATTTCCTATAAATGCCAGGTAAAATTTCAGACTGAAAAGAACTGGACACTCATGGAAATGATTATCAATTTTATCTGTTCAACTCTTGATATAAAATTTCACAAACGGTGCTCTAACGTGTGATATTGTAAATCGTTTGCATTGTCTTCCATTCCTGAACATAAAAAAAATACACTGGTTCAGTTCTGGCAATGGGATTCAGTACTGGTGGAAACACGTTACCTGTTTTTCTCATTCTGTCAAACTTTTACATGAATTGGGTCACTGCCTTAGACATCATTACAGTGTCTCGATTAATGAAAGACCCTGAAACTGTGACCTCTAACGATGGTGCATTCAAGCTAGGATTCTTCAGCCCCGGAAACACATCAAATCGCTATGTAGGAATCTGGTATCTCTCCGAATCCAATGTCATATGGGTGGCCAACAGAGGCCAACCACTAGAGGATTCTTCAGGTGTTGTCACCATATCCGACGACAGAAACCTTGTAGTGCTGAATGGAAGAAAACAAGTGGTTTGGTCATCAAATGTCTCAAACATTGAATCCAATTCAACTGCCCAACTTCTAAACACCGGAAACCTTGTCTTGCTGGATAACATCACAGGCAAGACAATATGGGAGAGTTTCAAACACCCCTCTAACACTTTCACACCAAATATGATAATTAGCACTAACCAAGTGACAGGAGAGAAAGTTAAAGTTACTTCGTGGAAAAGCCTTTCTGATCCAGCCATTGGAACCTTCTCTGGAAGCCTTGAGCGTCTCAGTGTTCCTGAAGTGTTTGTTTGGAATCAAACACAACCATGCTCAGGTCCATGGAACGGTCAGGTTTTTATTGGTTTGGCTACGATGTATACTTCTGCATATCTGAATGGATTCAGCGTAGAAAGGGAAAATAGCGTAACTGTTCAGATAACCTATACTTTGCCAAATGATTCTTTCTTTGGCACCATTTTCTTGAGTCCAGAAGGCAGGATGGTTTACACATCCTGGATCAACAGACAACTAGTTGGGAAGCGGGTAATTCAACAAAGTAACTGCGATATTTATGGCTTCTGCGGCGCTTATGGAAGCTGTGATTCGAATAAGTTGCCAATAATATGCAGCTGTCTGAGAGGTTTCGAGCCGAGAAACCGAGAGGAATGGAATAGGCAAAACTGGACTAGTGGATGTGTGAGAAGGGAAGCACTGCAGTGTAAGAGGAGTGGAGCCAGCAAAGAAGATGGGTTTGTGAAACTGCAGATGTCTAAAGTGCCAGATTTTGCACACCAGTCATCTGTTTCTGTTGACACATGCAGAACTGAGTGCCTGAATAATTGCTCTTGTACAGCATATGCATATGATGCTGCCATTGGCTGTATGTCTTGGAGTGGAGAGTTAATTGACATAGTAAGGTTCTCACGTGGAGGAGTTGATCTTTACATTCGCCAAGCTCATTCAGAACTCGGTAAGTGCAAGTTTTTTTTTTTCCTCTAATGTATTTAAATCCGGAACCTTGTAAATACTTTATTCAACTTCTAGTCCAATATTCAGATTCTGATGTGAATATATGTTAACTGCTATACAATACAGATGTGGGGAGAAACATGACATCAATTATCATAGTTACAGTGATAGTAGGAACACTGCTTGTTGCTACTTGTGCATATTTCTTGTGGACATGGACTTCTAAGAGTTCTGGTATGTTTGTTTGTTTTAAAAATCTTGATTTTAATACTTTATTAAACTATTCGTGTTCTTTATTTTTAATGGCAAACTTAATCTAATCAGATGTCTTTTTTCTTCTGTGAATTTTCTTTTTTTTTGTGCCCGGGTGGCTGTTGTGTTGGATTTTGGTTCATGTCCATGCAATCAGCAAGAATGGAAAGCCAACCATCGTTGGTGCTGAGGGAAACCCCTCCAGAAAACCGAAATGCAGGTCTTAGTGGAGATCTGAATCAAGTTAAAATCCAGGACCTTCCAGTATTTAACTTTGAAAACATTGCAACTGCAACAAATTACTTCAATTTAGCTAATAAGCTAGGCCAGGGTGGTTTTGGTTCAGTGTATAAGGTACCATAGTCATGTGAAGTTTGATTCCAACAATAATCTGTGCAATTTGAAAATTTTATTAAAATTTTCTTCTAGGGAGTATTGCAAGATGGACAAGAAGTAGCAGTGAAAAGACTTTCAAGAACATCTAGACAGGGGACAGAAGAATTTATGAATGAAGTGACTGTAATTTCAAAACTTCAACACCGTAATCTCGTAAGACTCCTAGGTTGCTGTATTGAAGGGGAGGAAAAGATGTTGATCTTTGAGTACATGCCCAATAAGAGTTTAGATTTTTATCTGTTTGGTTAGTCCACCTTGATTTGTTATTTATTTATTTTTTTTATCTCTGTTGTGAGGACAAATATGAAAGCCGTTTATCTTTTCACTAGTGTACTTTACTACTAAATTTCAAAAGACAATTTTTCTTCTTTTCATATAGCTTCTTCAAGATTACCTCACTGTCTATTGTTTCTTCAGATCCAGTCAAAAAGGTAGTTTTAGATTGGCAAAAACGATTTAATATAATTGAAGGAATCTCTAGAGGCTCGCTTTATCTCCATAGAGATTCTAGATTAAGGATAATACACAGAGACCTGAAGCCAAGCAATATCTTGTTGGATGGAGAATTGAATCCAAAAATATCAGATTTTGGTATGGCCAAAATCTTTGGAGGCAGCGAAGATGAGGCCAATACTAGAAGGGTGGTGGGAACATAGTAAGTGTTCCTTCTTTTTATCCAAGGTCATATTATCATGCTAAGCACCATAATAGTTAACTTCATCTTGAAATTTAAATGCAGTGGCTACATGTCACCTGAATATGCAATGGAAGGGCTGTTTTCAGAGAAATCAGATGTCTTTAGCTTTGGAGTTTTGCTGTTGGAAATAATTAGTGGTAGAAAAAACTCAAGTTTTCGTAATCACGAGCTGTCATTGAGCCTCTTAGGATATGTAAGCCTTTTCAAATTAATTCCTAGTTTGATTCATAAATCTCTACTTTCTTTTGCTACTTACTACAAATAATAATTATGATAAACCTTCAAATTTACAAGCGAGCATTTATCTCTTTTTTTGTTTTTTGAAGGCATGGAAACTATGGAATGAAGAGGAGATTGTATCTCTGGTTGATCCAGAAATATTTAGTCCCGATAATGTCTATCACACATTGAGATGCATACACATCGGACTTCTATGTGTACAAGAATTAGCAAAGGAGAGGCCTACTATGGCCACTGTGGTTTCAATGCTTAATAGTGAGATTGTGAATTTTCCTCCTCCACAGCAACCCGCGTTCATACAAAGACAAATTGAGTTGAGAGGAGAGTCGTCTCAACAGAGTCACAATTCAAATTCCATCAATAATGTCACTGTCACAAATTTGCAAGGTAGATAGAAGTTGAGTATGACAAATTGAGTTCAGAAGAGAGTCATCTCAACAGACTCACAAATGTAATTCCATCAATAATGCTTCGATTAGTTTGTTTTCAAAGTAAACAAATATGTAAAATAAGAATATAAGAATGTATTTTTTGTTGATTTAAAATCAATTAAGATAATTACAATATACTTATATTGAAATCATATCCCTGCTTTGAGAAGGACATTAAACACCTCCTCCAAAGGCAGAAAGCATTAGGTGCAGGCTGCTCTCAAGAAAGAGATGGATGCTCCATTTACAATATTACTATCACAAACATACAAGGCCGATGGAAACAGACTTGTAACCATCCATCTTTTCTCTGTTTATGGAACATTAATTTTTTATATTCTAAAATAAAAATAGGAATAGTGTTTTTATTCCACACCTTAACAAATAACATGTCAACATACAGCATTTTCTAACACACCTTTTATTTTTTATTAAAATTTATTAGAAATTATAACATTATAAGTGTAACTCATTAAATAAAAAATGAAACTCATAGAATCTTTTAATTTCTAATAAAACTTCAGATAATAATAATAATAAAAAATATGTTCTAAAGAATATGTTAGATAGTATTATTAACATTAGAAAAAAACATTTATCTTTTTGTTAATATTTTTTATTTTTTATTCTATTATATTTTTATCCAGATTAGTTGAGGCCCAAATATGATATTCAAGGTTGTTGCTATCACTCTTATTTTATACGAAATAGCTACTATACGAAGGTGTAGAAGGCATGCGTCACCCTAAGTTGAACGTAAAATACACTTTTTTAGAATATAATTAATTGATTATAAAATTAACTAACTTAGAATATTTGATTCTTTAAAAAATTATTGTGCATGTCTAGAGGTGAAAATGAAAGTCAAGTCAAGCTTTATTAGGCTTGAGCTCGGCCTGAGTTGAATATGTAAGGCTTGAGTTTGACTATTACCTGTCATAAGTTTTTTTTAGGCTCGGCTCGACTTATATAAAAGTTTGGCTTGGCCCACGAGCCTATTTAAAAGTCTGCTTAAAGATGTCTTTGATTAATTAATTATTTTAAAACCTAGTGAAATACTAACTAAAAAAAGAAACTTATAAAATTTCGTATAAGTAATGTACAAATCGAAAAATAATTAATAAACAAAATCATATTGAATTCAAGTCGTTAAAGTATAAAGTATATTAAAAGAAAATAAAAAGAGCATAATATTAAAAAATGTATGGATTAGAGATGATTTGCAGAAAATAAATTTTATTCTACGTGAACAGTGTGCAAAACTGGAATTCTAAAATCCTAGAATTATTCTCCTCTCCGAAAAAAAACTCCCTAAACTAAAACCTTGGTGTTGTTATATAGGTCCTCAATCCCAGAGCTTACAAATTTATTGTAAGTCAAAGCCCATAAACGAAATAAAATAAAATATGGACAAGATAAGATAAGATGTGATGAAATAAAATCTAGATAGAATAAAATCTGGATAAGATAAGATTTGATAAAATAAAGTTATTATTATTATTATTATTAGTAGTAGTTAAACAAGCCGGCTTGTCAAGTTTAACAAATTTTTTTTTTATGGTTTCAGCTTGCTCTTTTTATATAAAAATGTTTTTTAAGAAGTTTGAGTTTGACCTTTATAGTAAACAAGTCAAACCGAGTCTAGCCTTACATAAATCCAGCAGAAGGCCCTCGACAAGCTGTTCGACTCATTTCCACCTCTATGCATGACCACTGAAATAATAAAATATTTAACGATTGGATTCTTGAAATTATATATATAGTAATTCTACTAAAAATTATTCTTAAAGTAATCACTCAATTAATGAATATATGAGAATTATTTCAAAACCAAAATTGAGGTATTTTAGTAACCATGATCACGACAATGGAAAACAAATGCTACTAATATACGGTTGAAAAAATATGTGAGAGTTGTGAAAGCAACAAAAAATATGTGAATTGCCACTTGCAGAATATTTGGACCCTGCTCCGATTTTTCTTAGTTGACTGTTGAAAGTCAACTTCACATTCATACGTAATGTCTAAACTCTAAAGATTCCAAGTACATGCAATTTCCAATTTTCCATCAAACAGGCGCCATTCAAGAGTTATCGAAACCAAGTACTACTTCGATTCTATATATCTGATTGATGTTTGAGCTTAATATACTACTATTTAATACATATTTAATTAATGTGAAATGTTGTTATATTTAGATTATAATATTTTTATATAATAAATTACTATTATAATAATTATTAAATAAGGTTGTATATTGGTATAAAAGATAATTAATGGTACTTTAAAATATCAATATATATATATATATATTGAAAGTAGTAATTATTAAGTTATGCCTTCATCTTTTAATTGATCATATACTCATAGTACAGAGTCATCCTAAATTTTAAATGTTTTTAAAATAGTTTCTTATTTAATTAATGATACTCTAGTCCTTTAAAATTTTTAAATTTTATTTATTTATTTTTCAAGTATAATTTTGAAATTATTTATACCAGACATAAAGTTTATCTCATTCGATTTATATACATAAAAATTATAAGAATTAATTAATGTTTGAAAAAAAAACTCATAAACATGTGAGGAAGACGTGAAAAGTGAGCCTCTTACTTTTCATTATTTTTTAGAAAATTAATTATATATTCTAAAACATTTATTTAACTGCAAAAATTATAAAAAGAAAATAAAATAAAAAAGCTTCCCACTCATCATTTTCACTCCACTTGAAGGGAGACTAATCGTTTTGGAGCATCTTATTTTTAGTTTATGAAAGAAAGTGAAGGAAAAAGAAGGAAAAAAGAGAACGGAAAAAGAGTAATAAAATGAGATGAGTTTTGAATTGTTTAATAAAAAATAAAATTAAAAGAAATAAAGTTTTGAATTAATGTAAAAAATAAAAAATAAAAAAGAGAAAATAAATAGAATGACATATATACCTAAAAAAGAAAAGGAAAAACATGATAAATAAACAATGTCAATTTAGTCATGCTTCTTTAAAAATGTTAGTGTACTCCACAGAACTTTCTTTCTTCCTTTTAGAACAACCAAGGAAGGAAGGGAACAGATTTTAAAGGTTTTTGTTCCTCTCCAATCCATTTCTTCCCCTCTTTTTGCAAACAAACGAAGTGTTAAAGATTCTTTCTTCCTTATTCTAAATAACGAAAAAATAGTACTTTTGTTTTATTTTCCTCCATCTTCACATGTTCATACATATATACGCTAAATGTTTTGCCACCAAACTGGCAAACTGGTAAAACTCATTTTAGAATAGAAGAAAATGTCAGAGTTGGCAACTGTTTTGTTAAATGAAAAGGATAGAGAGTCAGAATAAGAAAAAAAAATGATAGCTGAGTTGATTTTATTTGTTAATTATTAGGATTTGATTGATTAAGTGTTATAACTTAACTTAAGTTTAAAATTTGACTTAATTATTTAAAAGAGTCGCGCTTAATTTTTATTTTATTTTTGGTCGATTCTGTTTTTATTTTCTGGGTGAATTTTCGGTTGCTGGTACGTAGAAAAATGATTAAACAAATTGTGAGATAATATTCGAATTACTCGGCACGCTCACGTTTATGTTATACTTGTTTTGTTTGGTAGGCGTTTATGTTATGTTTGTATTAGAAGTCAAATAGAGAGAAAAAGTACGATAAGATAAAATTAAAAAAATAAATGAACGTGTTTTATATTATTTAAAATATTTTAATCTAAAAATCATTTTTTTCTTGTTATAAATTATTTTATTATAAAAATACTTATATTTTAATTTTTATATGTTAAAAATTATTTAACTTTTTAAGAAATTAAAACAAAAATGAAAGAGACAAAAAATTTCCACTTTTAATTTATTTTTTAAAAAAATCCGTAAGAAATAATTTTTCAATTTTTTATACTATAAAAATATTTAACCTTTTAAGAAATTAAAACAAAAATGAAAAAGAGCACAAATTTCCACTTTTATTTTATGTCCGTTGAAAAGAAAAATCTACCAAGAAAGTCTAGCTTAAGTGATTGAGCATGTTCTCTCAATGTTCTAAACCTGTGATATTATATTTAATTTTTATGGATAAAAAAAATCTTACAAGTCTTTAAAAATCTTTCATTTTTTTATTTTTCATTTTAACTAATAAAAATTGATATTTTCTATTTTTCTCTTGGTTTGTACACCTAAAATTATAGTAGTGTGCAATACAATTAGACTTAATATATGTTTTTCCTATTTGAAATATACCTATTTTTTAGATTGCTTCTTATTTAATATATTTATTTATTTATTTTCTTACTTGACGTTTTCAATTTTTTGATTTCAATACATGTGGTTGGTATGAGACCATTAAGCAATAAAATAACATATAAAATGTTATTCTATCACTTCCATATCACCTCTTTTAGACGACGGTGGCAGCGGTGGCTCCTCCTTTGCCTATCTTTAACCTCATGAAATTTGCAATGAAGATGGAGATTTGTTAAATTTGATTAGTCGATTTTAAAGTCGGTCAAGTCAATTCTAAATGTGTATTTTTAAAAATTATTAAAATTATGTTTAACAAAACTAATTGGAAATTAAAAAAAAAACTTATTAAATTATAAGTGATTAGTAAAATTAACTGTTAAAGTAATTAAAAAATGTAAAATAATTAAAAAACAATAAAATTATAATTTATTTAAAAATGGTAGATAGGAAATATGATAAATATATTAAGGACAAATAGGAAAAAATATAAAAAAATTAAAAAAGACTGAGAAGCTATTAAAAATATTTGTTTATTAAATAATCAAATTAATTTTTTAAGTAATAAAAAAATTTAAATTAATCAAAATATTTTACTAAACATAATCTAATCACGTGAAAATTAAAAGAATGATGTAACATTTTATCTATGATGTTATCACTTAACCGTCTTATATTAATAACAAGTATAAAAAGAAAAATAAAAATAAAAATTTCATATTGGAAAATATTTTTTTTAATAAGTAGCAGAAAAAGGAATATATCTTACCTTAAAAAAACATATTTAAGGTAAGTAAGTATATTAGTGTAAGACTGTGTTACTTTTTAATGCTAAGGATAGCCGTGAAAAAGAAAGTGCGATAATGTGTATCAGCTGAGGTGGATTCTCTTGTCTCTCTTCTCTGCCGCATTGTAAGCCATTAAGTCAAGGATTAGTCATTAATAATACAACTTAATGCCGTACCTTTTTCTTTATTTAATATTCATTCTTTGCTTTGACAAATAAAAACAAAATTTTAACATCAAGTTACCTATAGCTATGCCTATGACAATGAGTGTGACGTCGTGTTCCATTTTCAACTCTTTCTCTCATCTCCGAGCCGTGTTTTCAACAACCACTACACAAACGTGTCTTCTCATAAATGAAATCCGGTCCTCTTCACCCCCTTCATCCCAAACTCATTCTGTCAAATTAATACGTTCCATCTTCTCCCTTTTCTCATTTCATCACAGTCACACCCACTAACTAAAAAATTATCCTTTTATGCTTTCATCACTGCCACTCTCACCCCAAGAAATAATAAGAATAATAATACTATGGCAGCGGCGATGATGATCTCCTTTTATCTTTTTCTCTTTTCTTTCCACAATTTGTTTTCTTTAGCAGCTAGTTCAAAGATCAGGATCACGCAGGGTGTCACGATCAGGGACAAAGAGCATGAAACTTTGGTCTCAGAAGAGCTCAACTTCGCGATGGGTTTCTTCAGCTTCGACAACTCCTCCTCCCGCTACGTCGGAATTTGGTACGACAACATTCCCGGATCAGAAGTTATATGGGTGGCAAACCGCGACAAACCCATCAACGGCACCGTAGGAGCCATCACAATCGCAAATGACGGCAACCTCGTAGTCCTCGATGGAGCCATGAACCATGTCTGGTCCACCAATGTTTCCATTGATGATAACAACAAAAACTCCTCAGCAACTCTTCGTGACGATGGCAATCTCGTACTCACATGCGAAAGGAAAGAGGTTTGGCAAAGCTTCGAGAATCCAACGGATACATACATGCCAGGTATGAAGGTGTCAGTGGGTGGATTGAGCACTAGCCATGTCTTCACTTCATGGAAATCAGCCACGGATCCTTCAAAGGGAAACTACACTATGGGGGTGGATCCTGAAGGGTTACCTCAGATAGTGGTTTGGGAAGGGGAAAAAAGAAGGTGGAGAAGTGGGTATTGGGATGGTAGAATGTTTCAAGGGTTGTCCATCGCAGCAAGTTATCTTTACGGTTTCACGCTTAATGGGGATGGTAAAGGTGGTAGGTACTTCATATATAACCCCTTAAACGGCACTGATAAGGTGAGGTTTCAAATAGGGTGGGATGGGTATGAGAGAGAGTTCCGATGGAATGAAGATGAGAAAAGTTGGAACGAGATTCAAAAAGGGCCTTTTCACGAGTGTGATGTTTATAACAAGTGTGGGAGTTTCGCGGCGTGTGATGTGTTAACGTTGTCCCCCGAGGATTTAGTACCTGTTTGTACTTGCATACGAGGTTTTGAACCGAAGCATAAGGATCAGTGGGATAAGGGGAACTGGTCGGGTGGGTGTACGAGGATGACTCCACTCAAGGCTCAGAGGATTAATGTTACTTCCGGGACTGGCGTTAGTGTTGGAGAGGATGGGTTCTTGGATCGTAAGTCTATGAAGTTGCCGGATTTCGCACTTGTGGTTGGCACGAATGATTGTGACAGAGAGTGTTTTAGCAATGATTCTTGTACTGCGTATGCTAATGTTAATGGATTAGGGTGCATGGTGTGGCATGGGGACTTGGTTGATATTCAACATTTGGAAAGTGGAGGAAATACATTGTACATACGCCTCGCTCATTCTGATTTAGGTAAGGTAAAGAGTCCCTTTTATTTCAGTTTCCGTGAATAACATTTCAATTTTGATTTTGACTTTAAAATTGTCTATGAATATGAAGATTATGAGAAGGGAAGAATCTTTAAAATTTCTCACGAGCTTCTATGATGGTCAGGTTCTAATAACATACATGACTTTTGTGTTTTCAAATTATACAGATGATGGTGGAAAAACGAACAGAATTGTGATAATATCAACTGTTGTGGCGGGGTTAATCTGCCTAGGAATCTTTGTATGGCTGGTGTGGAGATTCAAGGCAAAACTGAAAGGTGAAATATTCATCTCCCTGCATCCTAATCTTTTTTTCTTAGATATTTGAAATGCTGTTTTTGATTTTGACTTAGTGTGTGTTTCTCATTTTCTTTCTAGTTCTGCCTACAGTTTCCTCAGTTTCTTGTTGCAAGAGTAGTAATGTACTACCAGTTTTTGATGAAAACAAGAGCAGAGAGATGTCAGCAGAATTTTCAGGATCAGCTGACCTTACTTTGGAGGGGAACCAATTAAGTGGACCAGAATTTCCAGTTTTCAATTTTAGTTGCATTTCTATAGCCACAAACAATTTCTCTGAAGAAAATAAGCTTGGGCAAGGGGGTTTTGGCCCTGTCTACAAGGTAAAAATGCTTCTATTAAGCCCATCTTTTAGTAATAAAAAAAGTCTTGCTAAAATGTAATGAAAATTATTTGCTCCATTTACCAGGGAAAGCTTCCAGGCGGAGAACAAATAGCTGTTAAGAGGCTTTCAAGACGGTCTGGCCAAGGCTTAGAGGAGTTCAAGAATGAAATGATGCTGATAGCCAAACTACAACACAGAAATTTAGTTAGATTAATGGGTTGCTCTATTCAAGGGGAAGAGAAGTTGCTGGTATATGAATACATGCCAAACAAAAGCTTGGATTGCTTTTTATTTGGTATGTTTCTTCACATTAACCATGCTTGTTTCTTTCTGCATTTTTTAATTAACATAATTTTTTCTTAACAATTTTGCACTTTTTGGTTATCGCCTTGACAGATCCAGTCAAACAAACACAACTACCTTGGACAAGACGTTTTGAAATCATTGAAAGCATTGCGAGAGCATTACTTTATTTGCACCGTGATTCAAGACTTAGAATAATTCATCGAGATTTAAAAGCGAGTAACATTTTGTTGGATGAAAACATGAACCCGAAAATATCAGACTTTGGCTTGGCCAGGATATTTGGTGGGAACCAGAATGAAGCCAATACGAACAGAGTAGTTGGTACATAGTAAGTACGCTTTGATTTTGCTTGAATGTTGAATCATCCATTTGTAAATTTTTACTTGGACCAAACTAATCTTAATATATAACTCTGCTGCAGTGGTTATATGGCCCCTGAATATGCAATGGAAGGTCTGTTTTCAGTCAAGTCTGATGTATACAGTTTTGGTGTATTACTACTAGAGATTTTGAGTGGCCGCAGAAACACTAGCTTTCGTCACTCAGATGACTCAAGCCTCATAGGATATGTGAGTACCCTATTAAACTTTTTTTTTTTTGTATCAGTGCAATTTGCATAAATATGTTATGCAAATTCTTAGTTTTGCTGAAATTTCTAACTTGTTTAGAAAAACTAGTTTGATAAATGTGTGCCAAGTTGCAACATTTTTAATACAGAGTTAATTGAAATGCAAGAAGCTAATGTTTTATGATGGAATGGGTGTAGGCATGGCATCTTTGGAATGAACACAGAGCAATGGAGCTTCTTGATCCTTGCATTCGTGATTCTAGTCCTAGAAACAAGGCTTTGAGATGCATACACATAGGGATGTTATGTGTGCAAGATTCAGCAGCTCACAGGCCAAACATGTCTGCTGTGGTGTTGATGCTGGAAAGTGAAGCAACAACTCTTCCCATGCCTACGCAACCTTTGATTACTTCAATGAGGAGAACTGAGGACAGACAATTTTACATGGATGGCCTTGATGTTTCAAATGATTTGACAGTCACAATGGTGGTAGGGAGATAGAAATTGATTCCAGTCCCTTTCTGTGTCAGTTTTGTTTGCACTTCTCTTTCACCCTTCACACATACATTCATAGGGCTCACTGTTTTAGTTTTTCCCTTATGACCCTGGCGAAATTAAACTTTACTATACTCTTAATATTGAATACACATTTGTATATATCAATGACAATTGGTATTTTGAGACTTCAGAAATGTGATTTGTTACCTGACAAATAGAATGAAAAATGACTAGGATCACTTTATATGGGGTAGGCAAGTATGCAACATAGAAAAATTGAACTAGTTTCACATCATAAAAAAAGAAAATTTAAATTTGAGTTTGTCGACTTCACTTCAGGTGCTATCATGTTACATGTATGCATGTGTAGGTAATTTTGTCTTCAGAAAAACTTGGGTGGACAACAATCATGATTCTTGTACGTGCTCCACATGCACAGAATAAGTCCGAAAGTCAACAAACTAGCTTTTTCTTTTACACGTGATTTGTCCATTATTTTCAACTGCAGGAATTACTTTAGTAGATAAAATATATTTTCAGCCATTAACTTTCATAGTCCTTTTCTTTTTAACATATTTTTAGGATTTGTTTCGACAGGAAAATGTAAGTTAGAAAGAGCAAAAAATAGAATTAAAATTGCATATACCACAACGTAAAAATTCATTTAACGTACACACTTTTTTTTTTAAAAAAAAAAAAACATGTACACTATTTCTAAAGGTGATATATAAATTTAAACTATTAAATTCCTTAAAAAATACACATAAGAGTAACCTACCAACTATTGTAAACTATAGTCCTAAAAATATGAAAGTAGAACGGTGTCTTCAATTATAATGCTTTTTATACGTTTTGTTTCACTAATTTTTAAGGATAAATTACACTTACATATCTCTTGAGATTTAATAAATTTTGATTTGATTGTACTCCTTTATTTATTTTTTTCACTCCACAAAAATATTCTTTAATTTATAGGTTAAATTTATTTTTTATCCCTTAATTTATTTAGTAGGTTGAATTTAGTCCCTTTGTTTTTCTTATTAACACATTTTTTTTAATTTCTTACAAAATTATATTAAGTTAAGGAAAGACAAAGTAATCTAAAAAAAAGGATATTGGATAAAATGTCATTAAATTTCAAGAAATGTAAGTGGAATTTATCCTAATTTTATCCAAGGGGCGTAGATTTTATCAATTAAATATCAATAAAAATATATTTTTATTTATTTCTATCAAAATCAAAACACTTGAACAAAAGACGGGTAAATATATTTCACTCTTCTATCACTATCCTCCTTTTCTCTAATGCCTTATTAGACATTTGAAGAACTCGATTTTATGATTCCCCCCTCTCCATCAAACGTATTAATAAACTTACGGCCACTTTCTTTGAAGAAGCTTCCTTTGATACAATATCTATCTGAGTTGGATAGAACTTCCTGGAAAATTCCATGGTTTTAAAATTTAATTCCTACCCCATCATGATCAAGTTTCAACTACTTTTCGTCACGAGGATCTAGAATCAAAATGAGTCTAGAAATAAATTATTTAATGAATTAGAATTACGTAAACATCAAAATACAATTTTTGTCCACAAACAAGAGCTATTTAAAGAATTTGAATTACGGAAACATAACTGGTCATCAGTAAACTATAACTTCGTTGACAGACTTCACTCAAGTTAACGTTTAGTATAACTTGCCGGCCGTAATTACTGACTATAAATAAGTTTATGATCTCACTAGTTAGTTCCTTAACTTTTATACAATTTTGTAAGAAATTAAAAAAAAAAGTGTTAATGGAAATAATATATTTTTTATACAAATTAAAGAAGATTTGTGTGGAGTAAAAAAAAAGAGGAGCACTTTCAAATCAAATTTTATTAAATCTCAAGATGTAATGTACTCTAGAAATTAATAAAAAAAAAAGTCGTATAAGAAGCATTATAAATTTATAATTAAAGACGCCGTTCTAGTTTCGTATTTTTAGGACTAATGTATACAATAGTTGGTACTTGGTAGGTTGCTCTTGTGTGTATTTTCTAAGGAAGTTAATAGTTTACATATTTATATATCAAAATTACTAAAGAAGGCATTGGAATATTAATGAATTTTTTTTATTAGGATTTAAGTTAACTTTTTTTTACAGGAAAATAATTTAATTAAGAATAGATTAAAAATCATAGTGGATCGAAAATTAGTGTGTGGGGATAGTTCCATAAAAAATCAAAAGTTGTAATTATGATGGCTATAAAAAATAAATAATACTAATAATAATAAAAATTTACTCCTTTATTTAATATTTTTAGGACACTAATTAACATTATGGAGACATGGAAAAGGGAATTTGGTATCCAATATTTAATGCAAATATTCGGGTTTTCTACTGCAATAGTGTGTAGTGTTTGGTGCTGAACAAAAAAATGATGGTGGATTCAAAACACCTCTCCAGATTCTAGATGTGTCTCTATCCCTGACTCATCAATTAAAAATTAACATATCATTTAAAATATTAACCTGTAATTTTTTATTGGTGGGACAAGAATGAAGACGCAATTAGAGGACAAGTGTCTCAAAAAAAAAAAAAAAAGAGGACAAGTGTTTTTTTGGATCCATTTATTAGTGCTTTTACGAACTTTCCGAAGAACCTAACTTACTTTTTCTAACCTAAGAGAGCCCTTTGTACACATGTATCTGTTAATGGAGGGATATATCAAATAGAAACCTCACAATCAGTTTTTGGTTTTATGAAATTCAAATTGATGATATACTTTTTTTAAATTTTATTTCAGTTGTTTAAAAGATTTTTTGTTTCAATTTTAGTCTTTAATTTTTTTTTAAATCCATGATGATGTAACAATGACTTGTCAACTAGTTAAATTATACCATAAGAAATTTGACAATACAATAACGCCTAATTTTTGTTGATAAACTATGATTTTAAATTTTTATTAGTTTAAAATAATTGATGATGTGTTGATATAGAGATTTAAAACATATTTTACCAGAAAAATAATATGTGACTGTTGAATCATCACTTAATGCTAGTTATTATTATGTAATGGAGACTAAAATAAAAAAATTAAATCTTTAAATAATTAAAAAAACTTGAAAAAAAAATAAAACTAAAAATACCCTATAAAATATGGCCCATACTTGGTACTTGCAACCAAATTCGGTCACCTAATTGGGCCGCCACTAAAACATAATTAACTAAGTTCAGATTTGGAAGAGAAAAAAAAAAGTCATTACCAAACCAGAACTAAAGCATAATTAGCTAGCTTTGTTAATTATACTGTGATCCAGTCACCCTTTCATACGGCAAAGAATTTTGTGGTGGAGACAAATGTTTGCCATCTTATTTAAGTTGTTTGTAATCATTTATGATTGTCCTCTCTAAATATTTAAGATTTAAATTTAAAATTATTAATTAAACTAAAACAATCTCATATTTATTAATTCACACACTCTTATTAGTACGCGGCAAAAAACTTATAAAGATAATACGATTAATTTATAGAAATAAAAGAAAAATAGTATATTTGTTTCAATCACTCTTATTGGCATTTATTACTTTTTATAATAAGAAATTTAAATAATTTGAATCTTAAAAGGTCAATCAACATCTTAAGATTCAAATAATACTTATAAATGTATTTATATATTCTCGCATCAATATTGTGATTTGATTCCACGTCTGAAAATAAAATAAATATTTTATGAAAAATATAAATTATTTATGTAATATATGAATGTTTCCGGTAAAAAAAAAATGGAGTATACGAATGTTTTGGTAAGTTTATATATAGAATCAATAAATTTTCACCAGTTTGTCATGATTCATGCACAGAAGAAAAAGGAAAAGGAGTATAATAGTAAGCATCTAATTTGTGTAAAAAAGAAAACATTAAACATCTAATCAACTTATGCAAGAAGCAGTTGTGAAAATCTTTTGGATGGCAAACCATATTCACACTGTTGACAGGGCAAAAACAATAGAGTCACATAAGAGAGTCACTGGCGTAACACAATAGGATGGGTTCACTTTTCAAAGGAAGAAACAACTTAGACCAAGATGCGAATGAATGCCAATGCCAGGGTCAATTTGTCCTTCTTAATTTCCTCACTACCGTCCACAATACCACAGTCCAAAACTATGGAATGAAACTATTATTTATCTTCCTCACCAAACACTTCATCAACTCTCTCCCTCCCTCTCTCTCTCTCTCCAAACATGCCTGGTTTCTTATTCTTCCTCTTTTGCTTCTTCTTGGCATCATCGCAACACATCACAATTTCATTCTCCGCAGACACATTAACCTCAACACAAATTCTTCTAACCAACCAAACCCTCATATCCCCAAGCCAAGTCTTCGCTCTAGGCTTCTTTCCGGGGACCAATTCCACTTGGTACTTAGGCACATGGTACAACAACATCAACGACAGAACCATAGTATGGGTAGCCAACAGAGACAACCCTCTCGAGAACTCCAATGGTTTTCTAACCATCGCAGAAAACGGAAACATAGTCCTTACAAATCCATCAATGAAGAAGTACCCCGTTTGGTCCTCCAACGCAACAACCAAAGCCAACAACAACAATCGCGTGCTTCAGCTTCTGGACACAGGAAACCTAGTTCTCAGAGAAGCAAACATAACCGACCCAACAAAATATCTCTGGCAAAGCTTCGATTACCCAACAGACACGCTCTTACCCGGCATGAAAATGGGGTGGAACCTAGACACTGGCGTTGAGAAACACTTAACATCGTGGAAAGCCACAGGGAGCGACCCTTCAAGCGGAGATTACTCTTTCAAGATAGACACTCGTGGAATACCAGAAATTTTCTTAAGGGATGACCAGAACATAACATACAGAAGTGGCCCTTGGAATGGTGAGAGATTCAGCGGGGTGCCAGAGATGCAACCCAACACAGATACTATTACGTTTGATTTTTCTTACGATAAAGATGGTGTGTACTATTTGTTTTCCATTGGAAGCCGTTCTATTTTGTCGAGGCTGGTTTTGACTTCGGGTGGTGAACTTCAGCGTCTTACTTGGGTGCCAAGTAGAAACACTTGGACCAAGTTTTGGTACGCGCGTAAGGATCAGTGTGATGGCTACAGAGAGTGTGGTCCTTATGGTTTGTGTGACTCCAACGCTTCGCCGGTTTGCACGTGCGTGGGAGGGTTCAGGCCGAGGAACTTGCAAGCGTGGAATTTGAGAGATGGTTCTGATGGGTGTGTGAGGAACACGGATTTGGATTGTGGGAGGGACAAGTTTTTGCATTTGGAGAACGTGAAGCTGCCAGAGACAACCTATGTGTTTGCGAACAGGACTATGAACCTAAGGGAGTGTGAGGATTTGTGCCGTAAGAATTGTTCTTGCACTGCTTATGCCAACATTGAGATCACAAACGGTGGAAGCGGGTGCGTGACGTGGACTGGTGAACTCATAGATATGAGGCTGTATCCTGCGGGTGGACAAGATCTTTATGTTAGATTAGCAGCTTCTGACGTAGGTACGTGCTCTCTCCCGTGTCTCAGTTTGTTGGTTCTGTTCTGCTTTCGAATCTTCCATTCTCTGTCCCACAATAAATTATTTGGTATAAAACTTATTAATTTTTTTGCCAAATTAAAAAACTTGAATATATAGATTGCATTGATCATAGAAATTGGACATGCAGTGGTACGATACTACCTAATAATTTTATGCTGTTTCATACTCGTGCGGTTGGTTATTAGAAATTGGGCTAAGGGTGTTTACGCATTTGGCTGGCTGGAATGGAATTAAAATATTGAAACATTTTGAAAGAAAGATAATAAAACAGGACAAATGTTAGACACTGATCTTAAAATACACAAAATAAAATTGTATTATTGATAACTTTTTTACCTTCTCTTATTATTCTTACAATAAAAATATATTTTTTTAGTTCCTTAATCAATATTTAAGAATACTGATTAACAACACCTATAAAATAATAGGTCATTATGATTTAAGAATTTTTTTGGAATTGACGTTACTAGATTGGATTAGATTAGTGTTGAAACTACGATAATGAGAGTAATTGCTAAAAACAATAATATTTAAAATAAGAGAATGAGAATAATTACATTTTGTGATGGAAACGTTGGTTTGGCTACAAGACAGAGAGATGTATGGAATACGTTTCCACATGCTGAGTCTCCCGCTAATCCTTCCAAACTAGGAGTCTATGACCTGTTTGTCTCGATCAAAATTACAAAATAAAAATTTGTAGGCATATCAATCAACGGGAAACATACAAAACTATCTACATCACGGTTTGTTTCCTTGCGATGTGAATATACTAGCTGGGATTTTGATTTGGAAAAAAAAAATTGGAGACTTAAAATAAGTTTTTGGATTGAAAGTTTGGAGAAAAAATATGATATTTTTTTTATTTAAATGCATATATTATTTGGGATATTTTTAATCAGAGGAATTTGACTTTCACTAGAGACAAAAAAAAGAAAAAGAAAAAAAGAATTAGGTCTTTCAAAGTTCAAACAGGAAAAGTTATTGCATCCACCGATCCTCGTCCTCTTTGAGCTTTTGGGTAAAGTTTTTAATATTTTGGGTTCTCATTTTTTTAATCAGGTAGATTTTCCTTTAATTTTTTATCCACAATTTTATCTTTATTTTTATACTGTATATGCTTACTGTATAATTCATGATTTTACTAGGAAGCTATTTAAACTGAATTCAGTTTAAAAAAAAAAACTATTTAAACTGAAATCAATGAGAACTATTATCTTTGAATGACTAAACTGCGCATAAAGACTCAAGTGATTATGCTTGAATTTAAAGTACTTTTTATATTTTCTTAAATTAGAGTTTAACTACATAAATATCCGCGTATAGCTTTTGCGGAAAAAAAGCTTACATAAGTAACAAAAAAATAATTTTCAACTGGTACGATACCATTACTTTGTTTCATGGAAAAAAAAAAGTTGTTGATTTGAAAAATAAATGGTCAATTTTTTTTAGCATTCAATTTTCACAAGATTCTTTTTTTCAATTTCTTGGTGCCGCCCTAAAGGAAAGGAAAAAAGAGATCTCTGTCTGCAGGTCGAGGCAATCTTTCTGACTTTGGAAAATAATAAAATATGAACGCAATTATATTTCTTCACTGACCTTTTTCATCCCCGACCTTTTTGACTCGTTCGATTTTCTTTTCGGGTCAGACTAATGCTATATTCTTTTCTCAATCATAATGGTTACATTCACGTTTACAATATTTTTTTCGACAAGAAACAAAAAATCTACATTTTTTCCCTGATTTTTTTGCATTTATAATGTTGTTATCTGTAGAACGTTTAATGTGAGATGAACAGAGAGTATTGATACACTATAGAGTCAATTTAGTTACATATACTTTGCCCGCATTGATACATTTTAGTTTAAAATTTTTTATAACAAGAAAATTGCTAGTGCATGTTAGCATTAGAAAACCTGTCTTCTAACAAATATTAAGTGGATAAGAGTACTAAAAGAAACCTGTGTTTCACAGATGACATAGGATCTGGAGGTGGCTCTCACAAGAAAAACCATATAGGTGAGGTTGTAGGAATTACAATTTCTGCAGCTGTAATAATATTGGGATTGGTTGTCATTTTCTGGAAGAAGAGGAAACTGTTGAGTATATCAAATGTGAAGGCAGGCCCTAGAGGTAATGCCCCTCCATATAATGTTAAGTATACGGTATAAATGTTGTGGTGCTAGATGATGACATGTGTTGTCTTGGTTCTTTCCACAAAACCAGGTTCTTTCCAAAGAAGTCGGGATTTGCTGACGACTGTACAAAGGAAGTTTTCAACTAATAGAAAAAACTCAGGAGAAAGGAACATGGATGACATAGAGTTGCCAATGTTTGATTTTAATACCATAACAATGGCCACAGACAACTTCTCTGAAGCAAATAAACTTGGACAAGGAGGATTTGGTATTGTTTACAGGGTAGGTTTGTTTTTATAGCTCCCACCATAACTCAAAATCACAAAGCACCCATACAGAAACCATACTAATAGGAGTGCTTGTGTGTATATATAACAGGGAAGGTTGATGGAAGGCCAAGATATTGCTGTCAAGAGGCTATCAAAAAGCTCCATGCAAGGAGTTGAAGAATTTAAGAATGAAATCAAGTTAATTGTCAGGCTTCAACATCGAAATCTTGTTCGGCTCTTCGGTTGTTGCATTGAGATGCATGAGAGGTTGCTAGTGTATGAGTACATGGAAAATAGAAGTCTTGATTCCATTTTGTTTGGTAAGTATTTGTAGCATTCTATACCTGAGGTTTTTTGTTTTTTTAAATGCAGACATGTTTTGCTTAATCTAGTCTTATTTTTATATTCAAATATGCTTTATGATAATGTTCCAGACAAAGCCAAAAAACCCATATTGGACTGGAAAAGACGCTTCAACATTATATGCGGCATAGCTAGAGGGCTACTTTATCTGCACCATGATTCCAGATTTAGGATTATCCATAGGGATCTCAAGGCTAGCAACATTCTACTTGACAGTGAAATGAACCCAAAGATATCAGACTTTGGGATGGCTAGACTTTTTGGCTCAAATCAGACAGAAGCAAACACATCGAGAGTTGTTGGGACATAGTGAGTACCACAATATCGCAAAATAGCACTCTCTTTAAGACTAAATATGGTGACCTTATTATTTTGTATATTTTTCTAATGCGCAGTGGCTATATGTCTCCTGAATATGCTATGGACGGGAACTTCTCAGTGAAATCTGATGTTTTTAGCTTTGGAGTTTTAGTGCTGGAAATTATAACTGGGAAGAAAAATAGAGGATTCTATTACTCAAATGAAGATATGAATCTTCTAGGGAATGTACGTGAGAGTGCTACTTTAATTAGAGTGCTACTTAGTAGATAATATCATTTTCTGTTAATAAACAATTGATGATATTTTCTTGTTGTAGGCATGGAGGCAGTGGAGAGATGGCAGTGCATTGGAACTCATTGATTCGTCCACTGGCGATTCATATTCACCATCTGAAGTTCTTAGATGCATACACGTTGGACTCTTGTGTGTCCAAGAACGTGCAGAAGATAGGCCAACAATGTCTTCAGTGTTGTTGATGCTGAGTAGTGAATCCGTGTTAATGCCACAACCCAGAAACCCTGGGTTTTCCATAGGGAAGAATCCTGCGGAGACTGATTCTTCTTCAAGCAAGAAAGATGAATCATGGAGTGTGAACCAAGTCACAGTCACATTACTAGATGCTAGGTAGTCAAAGAAGCAATACGATTCTAAAATACGGTTGTGGTCAGCAAAAAAACCTTTATATTAGGTGTAATTGTGGGAAAATGAGAGTGATGAGGCCGCAATTATAGTCATGATGTGATTGTGGAGTCTCAAAATACTTTGAAACCATCATGACGTCACCTAACATATTTGTATATTCCTTACAACAAAAAAAATCTGTATTCTGTAAATCTTCCTTTGTCTGATAGTTGCGGCATCTTTGAGATCTATATTGATCTTGCTTTAATGTAATATGTAAGAGATAACTTCAGTGAAAAGAAAAGCACACTCCTTAGCTTAAGGCTTTTCAGCCGATGATATCCAGTTTTTACTTATCACTCATGCAATAAGGGAACTCCTCTCATCTCTTCTTCTCTTCTCTTCATCTGTTATTCAAGTGGAAGGTGAAGTCAGACATCAAATAAAAATAGAAAGGTTGAATATTATATAAATAAAAAAAAAGACTTGTAAATTTAAATCTTAAAATTTTGGATTAAAATATGATGTTAGGTCTCCTTATGTCATCTATGATGACTTTGAATGGCCGCAAGAGTTTTATATTTTTATTTAGTCTATATAAATATTAAAATATATTTTTATATAATTTTAAAATTATATTAAAAGACAGAATAATAACAATATTCTTTTAGGAAAACAATTACTATAGTAATTAGTCAGTCTATCGACCATGTTTTCATTTCTCAACAAAATTCTACCCACAAATTTTTATCGGGCATCTCTAGCTTTATCTTTTCCCTCTAATCTCCTTGTTGTCCCATCGTGCCAGTCACTTGCACACACAATTGCGCCGCACCACTTTCTGTCGTGTCTTCTCACTGTCAATTTGTGTCTCGTTCTTTTTAATCTTTATGCTATTTTGTGTCTCACCGTCGTCGTGGTGGGCGCTTCGCTGTTTCATAACGATGAGAACTAAGACGTGAAACAATGGTGGAGGGTAGCGACTAGGTGCTTTCGCAGTAAAAAAATTGTGTTGTAAATCACAATTCGTTAATCGTGACCTCTCTTGCTCAGCTGGAATCTCGAAATTGAACTATGAACCTTCATCCGTCAATCGCCGCAAGCTTCTCTGTGGCATTCGACTATCGTTGATCTCTCTTTCCATTATGCAGCTGCCTCCAATGATTTTTGGTAAGTTTAATTGTTTCTTCATTGCAACTGTGTGTCTAATTGTTAACAATTTTGGAAATTAGGTTTACGGGTACAATGTTACTATTTATAGCAAAGCCAATGATGGCCCGATGCAAAATATAAAGAGGGTTAAGCTAGGAAATTAAAAAGAAAGTAATAAAAATTGAAATTTATAACATGATAATTCTTATGATCTTTGATGGAGTAATTTTGTTTAAAGAATTTAAAGTAATTGAGCCTTTTGAAGACATTTAATTATTTTCCTGATGTATGCACAATTTACAAAGTAATATTAATTATTCCTGTTTATATTGCGTCTATAGAAAAAGGTTTATTGAGATTAAAATGTTAAAATCTAATTCTCTATCTATTATGTCAGATAGAGTAATAGTTTTGCTTTGATTTCTATTAAAGATGATTTTTTAAAGAATCATGATAACTAACGAATTACTAATGACTTTGCAACAAAAAATGCAAGAAGTACAATATTCAAATGATTATGATGGCATAATTTTCTCCGTTTGCCAGAACACCAAAAATCTCTTAGGACAAGCCCTAATATCTTTCATCCAAATTTAGTTCTCTGTCACAAAATATTACCAAACTACCCAACAACAATTGCCATAGAATCTATAAATTAGCAACTAAGTTCGACCTTCTAATTGAGTAATAGTCAGAGAATTGTTACTAAAACTCTCCTTGTTGTTGCACCCCTGAGACTGTAACACTTCTTCAAAGAATCCAGGCTGCTTTGGTTGGGCAAGTGTAATGCTTTCATTGCTCAACATGAAAACCACAGATGACATAGTTGGTCTGTCCTTAGGTAGTTTTTGAACACACAAGAGACCCACGTGCAGACACCTTAGTATTTCTGATGGAATAGCTGCAAGGTTCAAATTAACATCCATGAATTCCACAGCTCGTCCCTCTATCCATAATCTCCATGCCTAGGTATTTTAAGACTTAAGAGAAGGTTAATACTGGTAAAATTAGACTTATAACAAATTAAGAAAGATCAGTCAATATTGTATTGCATGTGGTTTGTTTTGGTTACCTGCCCCAACAGATTACTGTCATCTGGATGGTTGAAATTATTATTTTTGATTCCACTTAATATCTCTAACACTATAACTCCGAAGCTAAATACATCAGACTTCAGGGAAAGAAGCCCATTTACTGCATACTCAGGGGACATATAACCACTGGACACACAAACAATAAACAGCATGAATTTGATTTTATTTTTTAAAATAAATTATACTATAAAAAAAGTATTCTATCCCAAGCAAATCACAGAAATTCATCATATAGCTTACACTGTCCCAACAATTCTTTTTGTTGTTACTGTAGAATGGTCTCCTTCAAAGATGTGGGCCAGACCAAAATCAGAAATTTTAGGGTTAAATTCTTTGTCTAGAAGAATGTTACTAGTTTTTAGATCCCTATGAATGATGGTTAGATTTGAATCCTGATGAAGATAAAGTAATCCTCGGGCAACCCCCAAAATAATTTCATATCGTTTCCTCCACTTCAAAAGTTTTCTGTGTACGGCATCTGAAGAAGATCAGAGAGAACACACTTAGCCATTACAGAATAGGTTATCTGAAGAAAAATAGTATAATGGGACATATGCTAGCAGAGCTTTTGCAACTAAGGGAAATTACAGTGTTTTTGCATTGGTGGTATTACCAAAAATAAAGTGGTCCAAGCTACTATTTGCCATGTATTCATAGACTAACATTCTTTCATCTCCTTGAGTGCACCCTCCCAAAACACTCACAAGATTACGATGTTGGAATTTGGCTACCAATCCAACTTCATTCATGAACTCTGAGATGCCTTGCTTTGAGGTTTTTGATAGTCTTTTCACAGCTATTTCTTGTCTACTAGATAATTTACCCTGATTTTATAGGAAGCAATTAAAACTGATGATGAAAAATAAAATAACACTTCTTAATGGGGGGGGGAAGAAGAATATTTACCCTGTATACTGGACCAAAACCACCTTCTCCAATCTTGTTCTCAATAGAAAAGTTGTTTGTAGCAGCCAGAATAATATCTATATCAAAAAGATGCAATGCTTGATCTTCAATATGATTTCTACAACCTGGGACTAGAAGAAACAATTTTCACATGGTTTGAAACTATCACAGCAAAACCAATTTTCTTGGTAATTTATCAAAAATAAGCTTATTCAACCATTTCATACATATATGATGTACTTTTTAGTCTGTTAATAATTTGGTTCTACTGCTCTAATTAAACTTTGAATCCAAGGTTATCAAATCAAGACTGAAACAATTTTTTTTTTATTTTTTTTATCAAATAGAGATTCATGATTCATCATCGAGTTAATTTTTAATTGTAAATCACAATTTGTATCGAATTGTAAGACTTATAGACAATAAAAAATTACTTTAATATATATATATATATATATATATATAGTGTTCTATGTAAAAAGTTTAAACAAAAAATAGATAAAACAACTTAACCAAAGTCTTATGAAGAAATTATTAGTTATATATGAGTTTTTGAAGGCTTTATTTTAAAGGAATGGAAGCTAAGTGAGGAACTTCGGTTGAGTCACTTGAGTGTGGTTGAACGGAAAAACACCCCCCCCCCCCCCCCCCTAAATAGCTTTTGTCAGAAATGAGTTATGAACCTATTTGTAAAATAAGTATTGTTTTCCACTTATATAGTCTATCTTTAGTCAATGTGCAATTTTAACATGTCTCCCTTTTATCCACAACTACTTGTCATGTGGAACTTTCAACACACTTCTCTATTTAGGAGTGACCACAATTTAGGTGGCTTTTTCCAACATCATCCCGCACACTCAAAACTATCCGCCTCTAGCGTGACAAACACAAGAGACCCATCAATGAGCCTAGGATAAATTTTGATACCATGCCAGAAATGAGTTATGTATCTAATTCAACTCTACACAACCGACTTATAAGTTGAGAATTATTTCCCACTTAAATAATCTATCTCAACATGATTTTTAGTCAATGTGAGACTTTAACATGTTTCTTTTTTGCCCACAGTTACCCATCATGTGGGGCTTTCAACACCTCCTCTATCTAGAGATAACCACAATTTAGGTGGTTTTTTCCAACATAATTGAATGAGTGAATGACAAATAAAGTAGTAGAATAATAGAATAGAATAAGTTTAGAAGAGTTCCTTTAATTCCTTTTCATTTAATAATTTAAGTTTATATAAATTTTGGATATTTTTCAGGAAAAATGGTGAAAGAAAAGTTATAAAAAAAATATAATGAATCATTGAATCATGTTATCGTATCGATAATATTGAATTGCATAGATTCATTCATGTATAGCAAGATACAAAGTTATTTAAAATTCATCTAATGATACAAATAGGTAGGTTGCCGAATTGTAAGATTCGAATCATGAATCGTGAAATTCTAATAACTATGCTTGAAACAAAAATGCTAATTTCTCACAGTAAACTATAGCTATTAATGCAGCTTATGCTCTTCTCAAATATACATTTCCAAAGCCCACCAAAGATATGAGAAGGGTGGGTCTGGGATGGAAGAATCAGTGTTGAGAACAACTCATAATATAAATAATTGAACAAGTTGAATTGCTTAAGAATCTTACCCAAATCAGTAGCGGTCCTCGGTTTTATATACTTACAAAGGTAGAAAATAATACACAAAAGCAGCAGTGCCAAAGATGATGCTGAAATAATCAGTGCTATCTTTCTCCTTTTACTAGCTTTAGCAATGGCCTCTTAACAAGAATCAAGCAGATGGTAAAGTTTTAAAACACATATTTCTTCAAGAGAACGCAGATGTAAACATAAAAGAAAACCTAATCAAGAATACATTTTATCAAAATGCCAATGAATGAATGATTTGTCTATCTTCACTATATGTTGCAGCAGTTTGCCTAGAAAAAAGCATGTCAAACAAATAGTTCAGATTAATCGTGACATTAGGATGAAAAAAAAAGGTCAGAAAGAGACCTGAAAGGGAACACAGCACAGACTTCTAAGTTCTATATTAATATATAGAGACATAATATGAAGTTAAACATTACATGCCATGTTAAAGCAGAACCCATGCATACCTATTTCTGAAGCGGCTAACCTTACATAAAGGTCAAGTTGTTCACCCTTTTCATTTATAAGCTGCCTAATGTCAATCAAGTCCCCAAACCAAAGCAAGCAGCCATGTGGCCCTCCATTCATGGCCGAATTTGCATATGCGGTGCATGAACAGTTCTTCAAGCACTCCACCCTACATTCTTCAATACTCATGCTATTATTAGTACAAAATTGCAATGGCATGGGTAGTTTTACCCAGCTTAACTTCTGAAACCCGTCATCTTGTGTGCAATTTAATGGTGTTCTCCTGATGCACCCACCAGACCTGTTAAATGAATCCCATTCTTCCTGTGAACATGGTATGAAGCCTTTCAAGCAATCACAGTAAACAGGCACATCCTCAATATTGCAAACACCGTTCACCCCACATACTCCATAATTGTCACAAAAGTCTTTTCTTATCTCATACATCTCAATCCACATTAGAGTTTTGTTGTCCCATATATATCTTTGAAGCAGTCCATCACCCCTCATCACAAACCTTGACAATCTATCTCCAGGCTCATCCCAATACACTACCTCATTGCTAGACACTGAAATGTGTGGCCTGAAGGCTGTAATTTCATTGAATAACCAATCATCTGAATTAAAACGAGTGCCATCCCAAATCCCACTTCTGAATGTAATATCCATTCCCTGGCGGATTAAAAACTCGGGAAATTCGATATGGAGGAAGCTGTAAGTAAAGCTTCCAGGAGAGGGGTCTTTAGCAGTCTTCCAAGAAGTCAAACATCTGTTGAGATCTGAGGTCTTATCCCAACCCAATTTCATGCCAGGTAACATTGTATCTGTTGGGTAATCAAAGCTTTGCCATATGTATGTATCAGAATCACAATGCTTTGCATCCATCAACACTAAATTTCCTGAATCCAACAACTTTGCAATTGGTCTTTCGATTGATCTATATATATTTGTAGACCATATTCTATTACCTGCTCCATCAAAAAGTACAATGTTCCCATCTGCAGCAATGGTTAAATTTCCACTTATGTCATTAAGTGGGTTATCTCTGTTTGCCACCCAAACCACGGTTTGAGGTTTGACGTTCTTGTACCATATCCCTATGTAGCGGCTGCTGGATCTTCTTGGAGTGAAGAATCCAAGAGAAAAGATTTGTCTAGCAGAAATGAGTTCTTGGCCATCTGTAATGGATGATGTTTGGGTCAAGGCAGCACCTGCATATGACGCTTTCTGAAGGATTGGTTGACAAACTAAAGCAAAAATAATGGTAACAACTTTGTTCATCCTCATTCCCCTCTTCATCAGATTTGACAAACAAACACAGCTTTTAGATTGAGATTATATACTGACACTTAATTGTACAACCTACTAAAGTGAGAAAGGTTTTCACTTTTGAGTCTATTTGTTAAGTATACAATTGAAAACTCTCCTCCTTTGCTATGTGTTACTTTGTAATTTTTTTCTTCTTCTGATTATAATCAATTTTTACAATATCAATTATACATATAATTGATTGTTAAAATGATTTAATTTTCACACCACCTCAAACACCATGTAACAACAATAGTAGATTATACATATAATTAATTATTAAAATAATCATATCTAATCTTCAAAGTACATACAATAAAAATCAGTAATTAAAGTTGTCAGCACATTCTATAAATGAAGACAAACAAACTATTGACTATATAACACACTATATTTAATGAAAGTAGTATTATATGTTTATAGCAGTATCTCATCCGTATCCTGTAGTAAATATATACATTATAAATAATATACTTATAAAAAAATATAGTGTACTTAATATATATATATATATATATATATATATATATATATATATATATATATATATTATAAGTATATTATTTACTACTTGGTACAAATGAGATACTATACCATAAACATAGAACATAACTTAACTTTTTTTAAATGTAGTATGTTATATAATCAATAGTTTGTTTGTCTTTATTATAAGTATATTATATATATATATATATATATATATATATATATATATATATATATATATATATATTATAAGTATGTTGTAATTATAATTATTGTTATATTAATAATATTAAATAGGTTTAAAATGTTTAATAAATCATTTCTAATTTTAATATTATAGAAAATTAATTAGTATTAAAATTAGAAATAATTTATTGAACATTTCAAAGGTATTCAATTTTTTAATATTATTAATATAACAGTAATTAATAATTACAATATACTTATTATATATATATGATATAAAAAAGCTTATACATATAGATTAGCTCATTTGATAAACTTAAAAAACAATTAAAATTTAAAATTTTAACATCAAACCAAGTACAAAATCTCAATTAAAATATTCAAATAGGTGCACAGAAATAAAGGAAAAAATCCTCAACTAGACCGGTTAAAGAGTCACTTTGAAGATTAGATTATTCCAATAATTACTTATATGTACAATCTATCATTGTTGTTACAGTGTGTTTTAGACGGTGTGAAAATCAGATGATTTCAATAATCAATTATATATATAATTAATTATTGTTAAAATATATTATAATTAAAAAAAACTAAAAAGTAACTCATGACAGAGGAAAGTTTTCAATTGTACACTTTAGATAGATTGATCAAAAGTCAAACCTTCTCACTGAATTAGGTTGTAAAATTAAGTGTCAATAGTCCCAATAAAAAAGATTTGTTATTGAAATTGACTGTCAAATTTGACGAAGGTGGAATGAGGATGACAACTTAATTAATACCGTCAAATTCATTGTATTAGGTTATAAAACTAAGTATACAAATATTATATATATATATATATATATATATATATATATATATATATATATATATATTATAAGTATATTGTAATTATAATGCATATAATTACTACAGGGCACGAATGAGATACTATTATAAACATATAACACAATTTTCATTAAATGTAATGTGATATATAGTCAATAGTTTGTTTGTCTTCATTTATAGTATGTGTTGACAACTTTAATAACTGTACGTACATTTAATTTATTCTTCTTTAAAAGGCTATTGTTAATTTCTTGTCTTAGTTCTATATGAATGCATATTAAAGTTTCTCATATTTATTTTCGGTCATATATATATTTCCTCAACTCCAAAAATATAATCCAGTCATATATTGAGAAATCTTCACAAAGTTGTATGTTATTTAATCAATCACACAAAATATGTGACCTAAAAATTGTAATAATTTTAATTGGTAATATTTTATATATTACAGTATTAGTAAAAATATTTATATTTTGAATATGTTGTTTTCCAATGTAATTTTTGTAATATTTATAATATGTAATGTTTTAAATAGTATACTAATAATAAAAATATTTACACTTATATGTTAAATATTTTGTTGTGATGTAATATTTCTTGACTTATATATAATTAATTTTAATTTGTTCTATAATGTGTTAAATCAATCATGTTTTTTCTTATTTAGTTTTAATTCCGATAAATATGCACAACTTTAATTTTATCCCTCATGCTTATTTTGTATTTTCCTTTTATCTTTTTTTTATCAATGATATTTTCAAGGTGGGTGGCTTAGCAGGGACGGACCTACCATATGGGGAGGGGGGCCTTGGCCTCCTGATTTTTTTTTTCATTTTAAAAAATAGATTATTATTTATTTACTATAAAAAAATATACTTTTTATTAAGTAAAAATTTGATTTTTTTATTAGTATGAATCAAAGATGGTACTAAAAAAATTTATAAGACTTATTCATCTTGCTGAACTAATTAAGTTAGACCCCTTTAATAATTAAAATTTTGATTTGAAATTGAATATAATTTTTTATTATAAAATTATTTTTTATCTCTTAACTTCTTTTAGATTATAAAATTAATAATAATCTTTTTTTAAGAAACCTTTTCTCAATATTTTGTTTTATCAAATTTTACTTATTATATAATTAATTTTTATCTCTTAAACTTTTTTAAATTATAAAATCAACAATAGTTTTATTTTTTAAAGAAATTTTATCTAAATGTTATATTTTATCAAATTTTACTTATTATATAATTAGTTTTTTTTAATATCTAATTGACAAACTCTATTTATTGTCATTGAAAGAATCTCACATAAACAAGTGTTATTGGATTGATTAAAAAATATTATAATTTTCAAATTATGAAAGTCATTGTAATAATGAATGAGTTGCGATTGCAACCTTGATAAGAAACAAAAGTTCAAAGACACTAACACCACACTAAAAAAATGAATTTCTAAATATGATATTTAATGTTTTGGTATCAAATACTACACAACATAATAAGATGAAAGATAAAATATTTATTGACTATTTGTTAGTATACATCAAAAAGAAAATTATTAAAAATTAGTATAAATTTGATTATTAATTTATTTTCATGACATATAAGAAATATGTTGTGTATTTTGATAGATTATTAATGTAAATATTTAACATATTTGAACATCAAATTATAAAAAATTTATATAAAAATTGATGAAATATAATTACTAGATGAATTTTATTTTTTGTGATTGGTCCTCCCTCTCATTCTCGTCTGGGTCCGCCCATGTGGCTTAGGATCAATGACGTTTGTAGTGTCAAACGAATTAGGATCTCTTGTGTTTGTTGTGAAGTTTCACCCATCCTTGGTTTATAAAAAACTTTTACATATCTGTTATATGCAAACATATATTTGTTTCAAAAAAAAATCTTCAGAAACCTAAAGGGGTAACTTCATTGTTATATTATTTAATGCATATATATGAAGTCTTAGGGGGAGTTTTGCTTTCCCAATCTCCCCCGGCCAAGCCACCAGATGATTGGGGAATCAGTTGTAATTCAGTTTCATTTTGAGATAAGGTTTTAGCAGGTAAAGATGCAATTCCAAAGGAAGGAAAATATTGATCTCATTAGTCATGATCATGATCTATTTAAGATTGAGTACGAGGAGAGCAACAAGTTAAAGCCAGATTTTTACACTGATGAACAAGTGGTTTAATCGCTTAAGGTGCCTTGGCAGGATGCAATCATCGTAATGTTTTTAGGAAAATCAGTGGGACTAATTCCTTACCATGAAAGATAAGCTCAAGTTTCGGAGGGTATGTAGCTAATTTTATTTTTATTTTTTATTGCACTTATTATTACAGCAAAATTAAGATTGAAGCAGCTGAGAGAGAGAAGGTATACGTGACTTGGTCTTTGATCTTCTTATTAATTCCCTTGAACCTGAGCATAAAATAAGAATGTCTATGATTTTATGGTGTATTTGGAAAAGGAGAAACCAGAAACTTTGGGAGTCAGCAGAGATTCTATTGCAGATCTCTATATGTTCCGCGCTTCAGTATTATGAAGAATGGAGTCGTGCTAGGAATGCGCATCATCAACAACGAAGTCATCAACCTCTCGCGCAGGTTTCAACATCATTGGGCTGTGCATATATACGCCATGAATTCAAGCAAAGACACACACTCCGAATTCAAAAGAGGCCCAGGCATGGGGTCTTAAATGGATTCAAGAGCTGTGCTGTCATAGTATGATCATCGAATTCGACTGCAATTTGCAAACCAGTGGTGGATGAGCTGCAGCAACGTGTAACAGCCAAGACAGATTTCTCCTTGTAGACTCATGTTACAAAATTATTCAAACTCAATGCTGAGTTTTCTTTCTAAAGAGGAATGTCACCATTGTTGTTCGTAAACTAGCAATAGCTTCAATGTCCTATGTTAGCTCTCATACATTTCATCATATTCCAAATTGTATCTTTTATCCCATTTTAAATGAAATGAAATAAGTATCTTTATGTAAAAAAAAAAAGTCTATATATTCAGGTCTCAATATTACGTGACTTTTCTATTCAATCTCTACAAATTCCACAATATTTTATTTGATCCCTGTTTTTTTAGTCACATAAATACTTAACAAATAAAACAAATAGAATCATGTGGATTGTTTTTTTTATAAAATAAAATTTTATACTCAACCTCAAAGGAAGAAATTTACAACAAAACAAACAGATAAAATCTAAATTATAATATCAAAATAGAAATGAATTGAAAAATTCTAGAAATTATATCATTAGTTCTTTTTATAGACAAAAAAATATTTTTTTTCTGAAAATTATCTTGGTCGAAAATGAATTATATTTTTCTAAGAAAGTGTAACTTATGATACTAAGAAAAAAAAATCATTTAAATAAAACCCTGTTCTAGTATTACTTAAGAGTTTACTCATTTTAATCCTAGTTTTTTGTGTTAGATAATGAAAACGAGAAAAATTGACCTTAAAATGAGCAGAGAAGAGCATTGGAGTTCCGCTAATTCGAAGTGTTGAAGGAAGATCTTTGAGCACTGGAATATCCAAGAACACAAACCCCTGAGGCACTACAGGATGTCAACATTAGTCTATTTCAGATTTTGGAGACTCACTGCCTTGTTTTCTATTTTATTTTCCTATATAGTGCAAATATCCTTTAATAAGAATATAACTAAGAAAAGAAAGTTATTGTGCAGGGCTAGGGCCTTTATGTAATCACCTACTACAATGCTCTTTCTTTCATCCAAATCTGGTTCTCTTTCACAAAATATTACCGAAACGGCCTAATAGCAATTGCAATGGAACCTGTAAGTTAGCAACTAATTTCGAGCTTCTAATAGAGTAATAGTCATAGAATTGTTGCTGTACCCTGGAAACTCTAATCCTTCTTCAATGAATTCAGGCTTCTTTGGTTGGGCAAGTGTAATGCTTTCATTGCTCAACATGAAAACCACAGATGACATAGTTGGTCTGTCTTTTGGTAACTTTTGCACACACAAGAGACCAACTTGCAGACACCTTAGTAATTCTGATCGAATAGTTGCAAGGTCTAAATTAGCATCCATGAATTCCACAGCTCGACCTTCTTTCCATAATCTCCATGCCTAGGTATTTTAAGAGAAGGTTAATACTAGTAATATGAAACAAATTAGTGTATTAAAAAGAAAGATTAGGAGCGACTTTTATAGAAAAGTCAATATTGCATTACACTTGGATGGTTACCTTACCTGCACCAACAGATTGCGCTCATGATCTGAATGGTAGAAATTATTATTTCTGATGCCACTTAGTATCTCTAACACTATAACTCCAAAGCTGAATACATCAGACTTTAGGGAAAGAAGCCCATTTGCTGCATACTCGGGGGACATATAACCACTACACACAAAAACAATAAACAACATGAACTTAATATTTTCAAAAAGGCCTAATTATGTTTTTAATCCCTCAAATTAGAGTATGTTTAAAAAATGTAAATTTTTATTTGGAGGAAAGACTAAAAAGAACATTTTTCGAATTTATTTGGGAAACAAAAAAAAAAAAACAGATCCCCCCTCATTTGAAGAATTAAAAACATAAGTAAGCCTTTTAAAAATAAATTATACTATAAAAATGTATATTATACTAAGTAAATCACAGAAATTCATCACATAGCTTACAGCCTTACACTGTCCCAACAATTCTTTTTGTTGTTACTGTAGAATGATCTCCTTCAAAGATGTGGGCAAGACCAAAATCAGAAATTTTGGGGTTCAATTCGCTGTCTAGTAGAATGTTACTAGTTTTTAGATCCCTGTGAATAATGGTTAACTTTGAATCTTGATGGAGATAAAGTAGTCCCCGAGAAATCCCCATAATAATTTCATACCGTTTCCTCCAATTCAAAAATTTTCTTTGTGTAGGATCTGAGGAAGATCAGAGAGAACTTGTTTAGCCATTACAGAATAGGTTATCTGAAGCAAAAGATTGAAGTAGCATAATGGGTGATATTCTAGCAGAGCTTTTCCAAGTTGTAAGCAAGGGAAATTATGGAAAGTGTTTTTGCATTGGATGTATTACCAAAAATGAAGTGGTCCAAGCTACTATTTGCCATGTATTCATAGACTAACATTCTTTCATCTCCTTGAGTGCACCCTCCCAAAATACTCACAAGATTACGGTGTTGGAGTTTGGCTACCAATCCAACTTCATTCATAAACTCTGAGATGCCTTGCTTTGAGGTTTTTGATAGCCTTTTCACAGCTATTTCTTGTCCATCTGCCAATTTACCCTGATTTTATAGGACACATTTAAAACTGATGATGAAAAATAAAACACTTCTTCATGGAAAGAAAAAAAAAACATTTACCCTGTATACTGGGCCAAAACCACCTTCTCCAATCTTGTTTGCAGTAGAAAAATTGTTTGTAGCAGCCAGAATAGTGTCTATATGAAAAAGAGGCGATGCTTGATGTTCATTATGATTTCTATTACCTGCGACTAGAAGAAACAATTTTCACATGGCTTGAACCTATCACAGCCAGCCATTTTCTTGGTAACTTATCAAAGATAAACATACTCAACCATTGCATGCATATGTGTTATATACTATTTAGTCTGACTATTTGGTTTTACCTCTCTATTTAAACTTTGAAACAGCAAAAACATGATGCGAAAGATTGCTAGGCTTAATTGATCTGATGATCATCTGAACTCTAGGCTGAATTTATCAACTTGAACCTTGAAACAAATAAGGTTTTTCACACAGTAAACTATAGCTATTAATGCAGTTTATGTTCTTTCTTCTCAAATATTCAGGTCTCTGTCCACCAAAGATATGAGAAGCTTCTTTTGCCTCTTGGATGATAGAATAACAGTTGAGAACAACTCATAATATGAATAAACAAGTTAACTTGCTTAAGAATCTTACCCAAATCAGTAGTGGTCCTCTCTTTTATATACTTCTTAGAAAGGTACAAAATAATACACAAAAGCAGCAGTGCCACCAAAGATGCTGAAATAATCAGTGCTATCTTTCTCCTTTTAATAGCATTAGCAGTGGACTCTTCACAAAAATCAAGCAGATGCTAAAGTTTTAGAACATATACTTCTTCAAGAGAATGCAGATTTAAACATAGAAGAAAACCTAATCAAGAATACATTTTATTAGAGTGCAAATGAATGAATGATTTGTCTAATTGTCTTTTCGCTATATGTTATTGCTGTTTGCCTAGAAAAAGCATGTCAAAACACATAGTTCATGACATTAGGATGAAAAAATGGTCAGAAAGAGACCTGAAAGGGAGCAAAGACTCCTGAATTTTAACTTCCCCTTTCATACTAATAAAGAAGATGTTATGACAGTGCAGAACCCATGCATACCTATTTCTGAAGCGGCTAACTTTATGTAAAGATCAAGTTGTCCAGCCTCTTCATTTATAAGCTTCCTAATGTCAATCAAGTCCCCAAACCAAAGAAAGCATCCATGAGGCCCTTCATTCATGGCAGAATTTGCATATGCGGTGCAAGAACAGTTCTTCAAGCACTCCACCTTGCATTCTTCAAGATTCATGCTATTATTAGTCCAAAATTGCAACAACTTGGGTAGTTTTATCGCACTTAATTTCTGAAACCTATCACCTTGTGTGCAGTTTAAGGGTGTTCTCCTGATGCACCCACCAGACCGATTAAATGAATTCCATTCTTCCTGTGATTTGGGTTTGAAGCCTTTCAAGCAATCACAGTAAACAGGAACATCCTTAATATTGCAAATACCATTCACCCCACATGCTCCATAGTCATCACAAAAATCTTTTCTTGCCTCATACATCTCAATCCACTTAAGAACTTTGTTGTCCCATATATACCTTTGAAGCATTCCATCATCTTTCATCACAAACCTTGACAATCTATCTCCAGGTTCATCCCAATACAGTGCCTCAGTGCTAGTTACTGAAATTATTGGCCTGAAGGCTGTAATTTCATTAAATATCCAATCATCTGAATTTAAACGAGTGCCATCCCAAATCCCACTTCTGAATGTGATTTTCATTCCCTGGCGCAATACAAACTCAGTAATTTCGTTATGGTGAAAGCCGTAAGTAAAGCTTCCAGCAGAAGGGTCATTAGCACTTTTCCAAGAAGTCAAATATCTGTTGAGACCTGAGGTCTTGTCCCAACCCAATTTCAAGCCAGGTAACGTTGTATCTGTTGGATAATCAAAGCTTTGCCATATGTAACTATCAGAATCACTGCTCTTTCCATCCATCAAGACTAAATTTCCAGAATCCAGCAGTTTTGCCATTGGTTCTTGAATTGATGATCTTGATGAATTTGTAGACCATATCCTGTTACCTGATCCATCAAAAAGTACAATATTCCCAGCAACAATGGTTAAGTTTCCACTTGAGTCATTGAGTGGGTAATCTCTATTTGCTACCCAAACCACGGTTTGAGGCATAATATTCTTGTACCATATCCCTACGTAGCGGCTTTTGGAGATTCCTGGTGTGAAGAATCCTAGAGAAAAATTTTGTCCAGCAGAAATTAGTTCTTGGCCATCATTAATGGAGGATGTTGGAGTCAAGGCATCAGCTGCATATGCCATTTTCTGAAGCATTGATAGACAAGCAAAAATAATAACAATTTTGTTCATTCTCACTCTCCTCCTCCTCATATTTGACCTCCAATTTCAATTACAGACACAGATCTGCACTTGCATTTTACATCCTATCATAGATAGAATGTTTTTTACTTTAAAATTCAATAACAAAAGGTTTCCAGTCATATAAGCAATTTCAGTTAATATCTCTTATTATAAAATCCCCCAAGTCAGACCAGGGATGAGGAAGAATGGAAGTGGCACGGTTCAAAGTTCATGAGAAGTTTATTTTTTTTTTTTGGAAGTTTTTAATATTGAGATGGTGATTTACCAGTTATAAAAAGATATGACAGGTGAAAACCTTTATATTTTAAAAATAAAAGCCTTATTCTCAAATTTCTTAAGGAATAAATTAACGTTTGCAATTTGAAACTTTGAATTCTAATAAGTAATAATCTAATATTTTATCGCTCAGTCAAAGTCAAACTGATTTCTTTCGATCATAAATTACTGAAATAATTGAAAAAAAAAAAACTAATTTGTTGTTAAAGAGCTCTTCTAATACGTTACAATCCCTTGATTTTTAGTTAAGGTGAGAGAATTGGTAGGATGACAAGTTCCTGCTAATCTGCTATCATAGTGTTCCATTTAACAAACTGTAACAATCTCGTCGCATTAATGGTAATGGCATATAAGTTCCATGTTAATGTTGTGCAATTCATATCTGTCCTGTTAAGTGGGTAATCCCCTTTTATTTCCCTCACGACTTCAATTTTTTTTAGGTGCTCCATCAAAAAGTACAATATTACCATCAGCAGCAATGGTTAAATTTCCACTCGTGTCATTAAGTGGATTATCTCTGTTTGCTACCCAAACTATGGTTTGAGGCATAATATTCTTGTACCATATATATCCCTACGTAGCGGCTTTTGGAGGTCCCTGGAGTGAAGAATCCAAGCGAAAAATTTTGTCCCGCAGAAATGAGTTCTTGGGTATCTATATGACATTTTCTGAAGGATTGATAGACAAGCAAGAGCAAAAATAATGATAACAATTCTCTTCATTCTCAATCTCCTCCTCGTCAAATTTGAAAACCTATTTCTATTACATAAAGCTGCACTTGCATTTTACATCCTAACATTTTAATAAGTGATGGTCTTTAACTTCTGAATAAACATAAGGCTTCTAGTCATATATAATATAAGCAATTTCTGTTAATGGTCTTATTGTATATTCCACTACGGAGGACAGACCAGGGATAGGAAAGAAGGAAAGTAACACGGTTCAAACAAGAGTAGTTTGGTTGTTGTTAGAAGATTTTAATATTGAGAGCCCTTGAATGGTGATTTGCCAGTTATGTGACACGTGAAGACTTTTGTTGTAACACTATATATATATATATATATATATATAAAATAAAAGAAACAAGAATTTATAATTAATTATTTTTTTAAAACACATTTAAATACAAGTCTTTCAAAAGATAAAAGACTCACATTCACTTTTCTAACATTAAAATAAAATTTGTCCAAATAAATAATAAATTATCTCGGCTCAAAACAAGTTTGTCCAAGACTTCATGCAATTAATATAGAAACTTATACCCCAATGTCAAATCCTATCAGAGCATTGTGTTCCCGTGTCCTCTAGCATGAGGTTTTTCATAGTCATCTACCTAATCATCTGCTCCCACGAACACAAGGTTCAAGATCATCACAGGATCCAAACACAAATAGCACATGGGGAGTGAGTTATCACATTCCTAACTAATAGAGAAACAAGACAACTAGATGTACATATCATATAAAATGAGATACAACTTACTTAAACATAACTCACATAATTCTACCACTTTGTCATTTAAAATTTACTTTTCAATCATTAATCACATTACACATGAATCACACAATCCGATCAAGACATGATAACACATCAATTTCATAATAAACAATTAGCAAGTGTTATGCAACAGTTATGTTAAGACCCAAGCCTATATGCAATGTGATACCACGTCAGTGAAAAACCACCCTGGGACACTTAGGAGTACATAACAAAACACACCACAAAATGAGTACGTCAGATTACTCTCACTAAGTAAAATCATAAGGAGACCAGTCAGGGTCATGCTGTTTTGCAAGAATGCTCCAACCATGTGCGATCGGCACGGACTTAAAAGAGCACTCAAACCAGATGTATTTATCCTCAAGGCCTACATTCTGAAAAGTCCGTCAGGGCATCTCCCTCCTAATTAAGGTCCAACCTTAAAACAATTTTTACATGTTCAATACACATGACCTCAGACTTGTGTTTTAAACACATTCAACACAATTGCGCTACGATTCAACATTAGTTCCTAAATAGGAAACCTACACTTTCCCTTTAACACTGCGCATTAACATTTTTTTCAAGATAAACATTGGTCGGGTTATTATACAATTCACAACTCACGACATAAGTAATGTCACATCAAGTGTTAACCACACACTTACTCACAACTAAAACTCATGTTCACAATTTCACATCTCATTATGTCACAATCAACCATATCATGTTTATACGTATTTCACAAATTGACACATTTCACTTTGCACTACTCAATCTTCATAACAATATTATAATCTCATTTAATAATTTATCACGCTTCATAACTCATATATGCATAACACAGAAATAATATTTGCATGACACAACATATATATATATATATATATATATATATATATATATATAGAGAGAGAGAGAGAGAGAGAGAGAGAGTAAATCAAACTATATTATTTTTAATCAAAAGAGTTTCTATAACAATTAATTTAAGATTACATCAAAAGAAATTACTACTAGGCATTAACTTTACAACTTTTTTTAATTTATTATTTTAATGTTACAATATATATATATATATATATATATATATATATATATACAAATAACATGTTGATCATCATCGTGGGAGAGTTAGAACAAGATAATAATTTGTATAAAATAAATCATTAAAGAATATTATTTAGAATATAATTCGCGTTAATAAAAAAAACTCAATTTTTTTAAGGGTTCACACTCAATACAAGAACACATCAATTTCACAGCAACTTCTCATTAGGATATCAATTGGTTTGTCAAACATATATAATTCACAATTATAAATGTAAGGATAAAATCAAAATTTGCAAAAACACTCAAAAACTCATTTGAGTTTATACTCTAAGGATCTCTACACATGTTCTCAATACTCCCCAATTGTGACAGCAATAGCGGTATCTCTAGCAATTTCATGAGATTCCTCAAGTTTTTCCTTTGACTACTCTAATAGGGTTCTCAAATGTTAGAGAGAAAGAGAAATGATTGAAGCCTTCATTCCATTATCTACGTGCGATAAGTATTTCTCCCTTTATAGACTTTTTTTTTTGCAAATCCCAATGGTGAAGATGTGCGGAAATAAATCACGAACCACATATCAAAATTTCACGACAATCCAACGATTAACGAATCCAGGATCGTAGTTTTACTGAGACAGTTTTGGGTTTCTATGGGAAAAGAAAAAGCTACGATGCACGGGGTATTTCTCTCAGCTCCGACATGTTTTCATAATTTCCAACGGGAATGTTCGGAAATGAGTTCTGAACCTGATGCTTAAATTTTACGATGATCCAATGGTAAATGAGTCCAAGATCATCGTTTTTCTAAGATAGGTTTGATGGTATACTAGAAAAAGAGAGGGTTTTAAAAGGAAGAGAGAGAAAAACTAAATTGAGAAGAAGAGGAGGGGTAGAAAGTATCATTTTGAAAACTGATCTGCGTCTATTTATAGCTAGGGTACTCAAAGCCTATTGTTTACTCTATTTATTTTTATTATTTTATAAAAAGAAACTTTATTTTCTTTCCTATCAAATGAATAAATAAAATACATTTTTTATTTTCTCTCACACCATCATTTTAATACATTTATTTTTCTTTATTTATTTAATTATAAAAGTCTCATCATTTTTCTAAAACTCTATTTATTTACAAATAACAATCATTTTTAAAATCATTTTTAAATTAGTTTATGAAAAATGAAATATTACATTAACTTTTAAAAATGAAATCGTCCTTCTCAGAAATTTCTTGACGAAAAAATTAACCTTTGCAAGTTGAAACTTTGAACTTTCAAGTCTAAAAATCTAATATTATACTGCTCCGTCAAAACCAAACAGATGTTTTTCGTGACCGAATATCCTCTCTCAAAAGTAATATTGTTTGTGGACACATCTCTCAATTTGAATAGCAAAAAGAGGTTTAAATAGCAACTCCACCATCCAAATCTCTCAGCTTCTTAAAATCCATTTTTTCCAATTAAACTCGACCCAAGTCAAATGATGTACAAAGCCCAAGATGAATGATGAGTGGTTCAAATCATGAGCAGATTTGAAGGGGGAAAAAACAGCCTAGAGGATCACTTAAAAAAAATTCCCACTGTTTTATCTCTATATGACACATTTATTCCTTTCAATGAAGAAGTTTGAGTTCCATATTGCAGTTGGTCTAACAATCAGAGATTGGATTTAAGTTGTCTTAATTTATATGATATTTAAGTTGTCTTAATTTATATGATATTGTGGAGCGCGTGCATGTTCAGAAGGAATTACAAAGAAAAGAAAAAGCTCATGGTACTTTCTAGGTTTCTTTATATGTGTATTTTATATGTTTCTGTTTTTTGGATTTGTATTTTCAAGATTGCTATCTTGTTAGCATTCAGTATGCATGCGTGCTTGATTGTAGCACTCTGATTAACATCAAGTACGCTTGTGTAAGTGCCGTTATACATTTTAGTGAATGATCAATTGATCTCTTGACAAAAAAAGAAAAAAAAAAAAAAAGAGGAAGCATTTACATAAAAGAGATGGAGAGCAGCGGATTGATGGCAGAGGAGTTTGAGTTAATCCAATTTTCGGTCATGCGATTAATTGCAAGCATATGAAATTACATCAAGTTTCTTCACTTCACTCTGTGCATGGGCAGAAGAAAGTAATATATTATTAACAAGGTTACATCACATCATACATACTACGTACATGAGTAGTAGTGAAAATATTTGCGTATACCAAGAAACTCTCGTTCAATATTCCCAAATTTTTGACGTTTTGGTCACCACCTACACAAGTTAATGGAAAATATAGATTCTAGATGCAGAGAAAGGGAGACACTGGAAAAGAAACAAACAAGTTTTGAATGTGGGGTAAGGATATCGAGACTTACAACATTCTATTATTTAGAAACCAAAGGATGGTTATATATTTCTTTATTGGTAGAGTTTGGTAAAAAGTCTTTGCTGCTATCAACATCTTCCAGCACTCATTGACCTAGAGTCTCTGCAGTTCCTATCACTTGACATGTCACGTTAAAATTTTGTACTATTTAGTTATCGAGCATGATTAAGATCTGCAAAAGCCACGAATAAGATGAATTTGTGGTAACAAATTTCAAAATTTGCCCCATCTTTCCTCCTTGTTCTTGGTGTAGCTCCAATGTTGTCCTAACAATAAAAGGTTGGTGTTGTTGAGTCTGATGGCCTAAAGTTGACGTTACATACGATAGACATAAAATTAACTCTTCAATATTTCACGGTAATTATATATGGATTATTTTACATTAAAATTTTGCACATTTTCATTGTATTAAATTTGAATTCACAGAGCAACTTACAATTATCCACTAACGGGTTCTCACATCAAGAGATTCAAACTCACGATATTGTAGGATATAAACCTGATTTCTTACCAATTAGATACACAACTTCAAACCTCTTACTGATTTGCTTGCAAGGTTCAATGACACATTAATTTATAAAGGCTTTAAAAGTTCCAACACCAAACAATCATGAAGCTTTGAAATACATAAAATCACACAACATGAATTTCTAACAACAGTTACACGATGGTTAAAAAAATAGAACATTAAATCTGACCTTTCAAAAAGAAAACAGGCCCCTCAAGGTACACCTGCTCCCATTTGTAGAATTACTTTGCTTAATTTAACAGGGCAATTAAATACACAGAGTGATCAACATAAGATTTTGGTAACAGCTAGCCAGATTAAAGAACCAAAGTTTTCTTTTATAATAAGTAGTAACGTGAAAGGATCGAATGACTCATGGAGAGAACAGAGTTCACCCTTTTATTTCTTGTTACTTGTTGCTATTTGCTATCCTTGTTTCCTACAGCTTTGGAAGCAGAGGATGCAATAACTCCACCACAAACCATCAGTGGCTACCAGACACTAGTCTCACCTTCCCAAAATTTTGAACTGGGTTTCTTCAGTCCTGGCAATTCCACTCACATCTATCTTGGAATATGGTACAAGCATATCCCAAAACAGACAGTTATTTGGGTTGCAAATAGAGACAAACCATTAGTTAACTCTGGTGGCTCCTTAACATTCAGCAACAATGGCAAGCTCATCCTTCTCAGCCACACAGGAAGTGTTGTATGGTCTTCAAACTCATCTGGACCTGCAAGAAACCCAGTGGCACATCTTCTAGACTCTGGAAACTTTGTGTTGAAGGACTACGGAAATGAGGGACATTTGTGGGAGAGTTTTGATTATCCATCTGACACATTGATACCAGGAATGAAGCTTGGTTGGAACTTCAAAACTGGCTTGAACCGACATTTGACTTCCTGGAAAAGCTCTTCTAATCCTTCTTCAGGTGAATACACTTACGGTGTGGATCCCCGGGGGATTCCTCAGCTTTTTCTTCACAAGGGAAACAAGAAGGTCTTCAGAAGTGGACCATGGTATGGGCAACAATTCAAAGGTGATCCAGTTCTCAGTGCAAATCCAGTTTTCAAACCCATTTTTGTTTTTGATTCTGATGAAGTGTCTTACTCTTATGAGACCAAAGACACCATTGTTTCAAGATTTGTGCTGAGTCAGTCTGGTTTGATTCAGCATTTTTCATGGAATGATCATCATTCCAGTTGGTTCTCAGAATTCTCAGTTCAAGGGGACCGCTGTGATGATTATGGCCTTTGTGGTGCATATGGTTCTTGTAACATCAAAAGCTCCCCTGTTTGCAAATGTTTGAAGGGTTTTGATCCTAAGCTTCCGCAAGAATGGGAGAAGAATGAGTGGTCAGGTGGATGTGTTAGGAAGAATTCACAGGTTTTCAGCAATGGAGACACATTTAAGCAGTTTACAGGAATGAAACTACCAGATGCTGCTGAGTTTCATACAAACTACACCATCAGCAGTGATCACTGTGAGGCAGAATGCTCCATGAACTGCTCTTGTGTTGCTTATGCCAAACTAGATGTAAATGCAAGCGGCAAAGGCTGTATTGTATGGTTTGGGGATTTATTTGATATAAGAGAGGTTTCTGTGAATGGAGAAGATTTTTACGTAAGAGTTCCAGCTTCAGAAGTAGGTAAGAAGATTAAAGGTATATGCTCCCGATCCATGTCATGTTTTAGTCCAATTTTAGCCGTCTTCAGAAATATGGCTCACTTGTTTTTGAGTAAGCCAACAAATACTATTTTAGTACAATAGTTTATTTATCATATTAAAGATTCTTTGTTTCTCTATAGTAAATGCAGTTTTGATTTTTCTTAAAATACGTTCATATATATGTTGTATATTTTCTCCTTATTTGTGGTGTTAGGTCCAAATGTTGATGGAAACAAAAGGAAAAAACTCATACTGTTTCCTGTGACTGCATTTGTAAGTTCAACAATTATTGTATCAGCATTATGGTTGATAATTAAGAAATGCAGAAGAAAAAGAGGTAAATATATCTTGTAGTTATAGTTTGAGAAGATAGATCTATTGTACTTTTTAAACCATAGTGTCCGTTTATTAGATTACTGATTAATCCTTGGCTCTTTGCCTCTGTAAGCAGCCAAAGAGACAGATAGTCAGTTTAGTGTTGGCAGAGCTAGGAGTGAAAGAAATGAATTTAAACTCCCATTGTTTGAGATTGCCATAATTGAAGCCGCAACCGAGAATTTCTCTCTTTACAACAAGATTGGAGAAGGAGGATTTGGTCATGTATACAAAGTAAATTACTCTCTCTTTGTAGTTAATTAGAAAGAAAATGATATTTCAATCATTGCTGCATACTAGTCTCTAACAACTGCCCTGCAGATTGGACAGTAGGAAAAAGCCCATTTCAAGTTTTAACCCATTTAAACAATGAACTTTCATTTCTTCGGTCTATATAACTTCACCATCTGAGATATCTAAATGCTCTTCAAAATAGTATTATGTTCTTTCAATAAAAGTTAACTTTTCTGATAAAACTCATTGTCATCTTCTAATAGTAGATCAGTCCAAATATTCAAAGTGACCGTCAAACTTTCCATTTACCAAGCAAACAAGCTTGTCGATTCTGTTCTCCTGCAAGAAAAGCTATTTTCCATCTCAGTTTTACAACAACAATGATAATATCTTGGCTCTGTTGGATTTTGTAGGGTCAACTTCCATCAGGACAGGAAATAGCTGTGAAGAGGCTGTCAGAGAATTCTGGACAAGGCCTGCAGGAGTTCAAGAATGAGGTCATTTTGATCTCCCAACTTCAGCATCGAAATCTTGTCAAGCTTCTGGGATGTTGCATTCATGGAGAAGATAAAATGTTGGTCTACGAATACATGCCAAACAGAAGCTTGGACTCCTTATTATTTGGTTGGTTTCTCAACTACTCCACAATCACATCTACACATAGAAACACATACTTTTTGAGTAAACACGTTTCACTTGATCAAAATATACTGTATAACACTAGCAATATTCTTAATCAGATGAAACCAAGCGTTCTGTGCTCAGTTGGCAAAAGAGGCTAGACATAATTATCGGCATTGCTCGGGGACTTCTCTACCTTCACAGAGATTCAAGATTGAGAATAATCCATAGAGACCTGAAAGCAAGCAATGTTCTTTTAGATGGTGAAATGAACCCAAAAATTTCTGACTTTGGAATGGCAAGAATGTTTGGGGGTGATCAAACTGAAGCAAAGACCAAGAGAATAGTGGGAACCTAGTAAGCACAAAGACACAATGGCATATGACTTTTAACTTTCCACAGCTTTTCTGAACTTAACTGCTAAAATCATTTTACCCTTTGCCATTGTTACAGTGGATATATGTCCCCAGAGTATGCAATAGATGGACACTTCTCTTTCAAATCAGATGTTTATAGCTTTGGGGTTTTACTCTTGGAGCTGTTGAGTGGCAAGAAAAACAAAGGATTTATTCACCCAGATCACAAACTGAATCTCCTAGGCCATGTGAGTATAATGATTTTTTTTCTTCTTGTAATTCGTACATTGAATTTTGCATATCATAATCTCATTAAATGAATAACTTGCATTATGTGCTAGGCATGGAAGCTATGGAATGAAGATAGGGCCTTGGAGCTGATGGATGCATTGCTTGAGAATCAGTTTCCTACATCTGAAGCTCTAAGGTGTATTCAAGTGGGTCTGTCATGCATTCAACAGCACCCAGAAGATAGGCCAACAATGTCATCAGTGCTTTTGATGTTCGACAGTGAGAGTGTGTTGGTCCCCCAACCTGGAAGGCCAGGATTATATTCCGAGAGATTTTTCTCTGGGACAAATTCATCATCACGTGGTGGACTGAACTCTGGTTCCAATGACATAACTGTTACTTTAGTAGAGGGTCGTTGACTAATGACTCCTTAGGAACATGTCTCTGCCATTAACCCATGGAACATAAATATGCATGGCATTCTGCATTCTGATTCAAAAGCAGATACTGGGAATCATCACGCTTAGACTTGTTTTTGTTGTAGGCTCTGTGATGAGAATGTTACTATTTTTCTTTTTGGCTAAGTGTCTGATCAGTCACATCAGTTACGCAAACTCATTCTCAAGGCAAAGTGATTAATTGGTTCTCCATTCCCTCCCAAAAGTAAAACAACAAGTAACGACCTTAAAGCAACTCACATCTGTTCAACTCTTCTACAACTGTATCGTTAAAGGTTTAGCAAACCTTTTTCTTTTTTGGGACAAATTATAAGTTTAGCATGGGCTTAGGTAGTTTGTTTTAGGTTTTAGATTCTTAGAATTCATTCTATCATCAGTAAAATTAATTTTGTAAAAGGTAAAGATGTTTAACTTTTTTATTGTAAATGGAATTGATTTGAAGTGTATAATAACTCAGAAAATGTTGGTATTTATGTATAAATATGTATTTACAAGTTTTCTATGTTATACACTTAAAATTAATTCCATTTACCAAAAAATATATATATAAACAAAAGTGAACCAACTTCATCTGTCAGCTTTGCTGATGCAGATTGGGGGAGTTGTATTGATACTAGGTGGTCAACCACTGGATTGTGTTTTCTTGAGAGATGCCTTGATTTCATGGAAATCAAAGAAACAGCCTACTGTTTCTAGATTATCAACTGAATCTAAGTGAATGCTGGGCACTTGCAATTATAGCAAGTGAAGTCATTTGGCTACAAAGACTTTCCTCAAATTTTGAACTTTCAGTTTCTTCCTCTATGGTTTTTGTGACAACCAATCAACTATCCACATGGCCTCCATGAACTCTCTAAGCATTGGGCCGATAAAAATGAAATGAACTGCCTAAGCATATAGATATTGACTGTCATTTCATTCAAGAAACTGTTCAATCCTCCAAGTTGAAATGTTAACTCAGCCCATCAACTCGCGGATGTCTTCAGCAAACCTCTAGCAGCTACTGTTTTTCCGCCTCTCATATCCAATCTGGAAATTTTAGACCTGGAATTCCCAACTTGAGGAGTATTAGTGTTAGTTAAACTGTTACAATTTGGAGTTAGTTAAGCAGTTGAGTTATTCAACTGTATCTTAGCATATTCATACTGTCAATTATGTATATAGAAAATCTATCAGATATAATAAAGCAAGATTTGTTCTCAACACTTTTCTTATCCTTAATAATTCCAGCTAGATACACGGACATAACTCAATCAATCACTAGCGACTTCAGGACTTGGTTCAAGTTAACAGCCAATAATGGAAACACAAAAAGAAGCCAGAGGATCCTATATTTACAGGGATGACTTGATGAGTTCATTCTTTTTACTGGGATCCAATATTTACAGGGAAAGTTTGTGAACTAAATTCTTTCCCTTAGAAGAGGGCCTGCAAGTCAAGACGCCAAGCCCATATTGCTAGAGCCCCTACTAAGATTGAAACTATGGGCCAAAAATGGTTATTGACACCAAGTGGTCCAAAAATTGCGTAGGGTCGTTGCATCCCCAATGAGGAACCTTTTTATCACTTGATCTTAGCCTTCTTAACAATAAAACAGTTTCGAGTCCATCATTTTCTGCACAGCACAGCTGTCAGCCGTGGCTCATCATTGTACGGATCCTCATGCCCTTCACTTTGTTGGCTTGTTAGTTGTTACATTACAAGCCCCGTCCCTTTCTCCCCTTACTAAATAAATATTATAGTTCAAGATAATGCTCGTCCCACGCTTCTATGTGCATGGATACCCAACTAGCATTTTTCTAGTATTAATTGTCATTGCCTCCTACTTACTTCTTCACTAACTTGTTTCATTTCATCTTTAGAATAGCATTCCACCATTTAGCCCTCTTCCTGAAATTTGTTGTACACACCTACAAGAATATGAAATCTTGATCAGGTTGTTGATGAAGGTGAATATGATTTTATGTATAATCATAAGGAGGGAAAGAAATATCAGAGATTAAAATAGTGAAGAAAAAAATTGTGACAACTGAGAAATAAGATCAATTTTAGAGGTGTTTGATTTACAGAAGAAATAGAGAAGAGAAAATTAAGAAAAAAAAATTACAAGATAGTAATTCGTTGTTGATAGTAACCATCAATTGTTTAAAAATTGATGAATTTTTTTCATTATATACATTTCTAACTGTTTTAATTAACTGCGAGAGAATATATTGTTATACACGTACGCCTTTTGTAAAGCAATTTCATCAAGCTAGCAACCTTCGTTATCTTTCTCTTTTCTATTTCTCTACCACTTCCTTAATTACCAAATAGACTAGTAAGGTTCCAAAAGAATTGCTTTACGATCTAAAAACGAAAGTAATAAGCTCCCGAAAAATCCACTTTTGCAGAAAAAGTAAAAGATTTAATCTTATCATCTTCAATCATATCATATAGAATTTACTGTCTAGTGTCCATTGAGATTACAAGCTTGCGTGGTACTTTGATGCTGAGTCGTACTTCATTATCCACTTCCCCATTTTTTGTATACCACTTTCTAGATGCATGGAAAGTGTCATTTTCAATCTAAACGCAATATATATTAACGGCATTCTTTAATCTGCATGTTACTTGATACTGATACATACAACTACACAAGTGGAAACAAACTTTCCAACACTTGAGATGATGAGAGGAATTCTTTTTTACATCGATCAAGCTATCCCTTTGATCCGTTGCCCGGGGATAAGGGCATCTCTTTCCTCATATTCTTTTTATATTCTTTTGCAGTACTGCTAATAGTAATATTTCATTTCATTAGAATCACGTGATGATGCGGGATATCTTGAGAAACAATCTTTATTTAATTAACCCTGCTAGACCCATCATGATTCGACCATATATATAATCTTACACTTAACGCTACTTCACAAGATGAAGTAATTTGCGTGATCGATCAAAATCACTTTTTGATTTTTAAGAAAAATATTTTTAATGATTATGTTTAATAATCGTGGAAATATGTATTTGAGAAAATAAAACGAAAGCGGCACAAGGAGGAAAACACGTGTGAGGACGGAAATCGTCAGCTCACAAATTTGGACTTTTTGAGCCGTTGACGTTGGTGTGTCAAGAATGGAGATTCATAGGTATATACGAGTCGTTTGGCTTACTGATCAAATACGTGGTTCGTGTTCTTCAATTATATTCTCGTGCGGGTTGTCGGTTGTGTACTTTGTTTCAAATATATTGCATATTTTTAATTTAGTTATTGTATGTAAAAATTTATGAATACTAGCTCTCTATCTTCGTCAATTCCCTTCCATTTCTTAATTTAGTTATCACATTAATCACATCTAACTCAATTAATTAAATAATTATAAATTTCTTAATAGTATTTTTATTCTCAATTTAGATAATATTTATTTGTATAAGACAAATTCAATACATTAAGAGGAGGATAAAACAATTTTGTTATGAATTTTTTCACTGTCCAACAAAAAATAATAATAATATAAACCAATTTCCACCAGAAATAAGAGAAAATCTTCCAATTAGGCCAATGTATTTACTTTTTAATACTAAAATAGTTTTAATTGTATCTCCATTTTTTGGCGAGTAATAAATTAATAAATGATACATGATCAAATAGATAAATATATATATAATATTTTTCATTTTTAAAAATCAATAAATATTTAAAGATGCAAAATGTTTATTTTTGGATTAGTATTTGGGGGGGAAGGAGAAGGATAGTAGTAGTGTGGTATTTGCAGCGGAAACAGAGCAGAAGAATGACTAGGTGTGACCATAAGAAGAATTTTGGAAACGAAACCTCGTAAAGGCTTCTCACTAACAAACAATGGCGGCTGAGGCTGAGCTTCCGGAGTACTTAAAGTGTCCGATTTCCCTGGAAATTATGTCCGACCCCGTCATCCTCTCTTCCGGCCACACCTTCGACCGCTCCTCCATCCAGCGCTGGCTCGACGCCGGCCATCGCACCTGCCCAATTACCAAACTGCCCCTCCCGGAACACTCTTCTCTCATCCCCAACCACGCCCTCCGAAGCTTAATCTCCAACTACGCCCCCATCAACCCTCTCATCAATAGTAGCAATTCACACCCTCAAACCCTAATCTCCACCCTCACCTCTCCCTCCTCTCCTCTCCCCTCCAAACTCCACGCGCTCCACCACCTCACGCGCCTCTCCCACTCCGACTCCCTCTTCCGCCGCCGCCTCTTCAACTCCCCCGCCCTCGTCCCCGCCCTCCTAACCTTCCTCCAACACATCTCCGCCGCCGACCTCCGCCACCGCGCCCTCTCCCTGCTCCTCCACCTCTCCCTGGACGACGACGCCAAGGTCGGCCTCGTCGCCGAGGGCCTCCTCTCCCCTTTAATCTCTCTCCTCCTCTCCTCCGCCGCCCCCTCCGACTGCCGCGCCCTCGCCGCCACCCTCCTCACCAGCCTCGCCGTCCTCCACGTCAACAAGGCCACCATCGGAGCCTTCCCGGGCTCCATCAATGCCCTCGTGACACTCCTCCGCGACGGGAAGGGAAGGGAAAGAAAAGAAGCCGCCACGGCGCTCTACGCCCTCTGCTCCTTCCCTGATAACCGGCGTAAAGCGGTGGAGTGCGGCGCCGTTCCCGTTCTGTTTCGGTGTGCCGATTCTGGACTTGAGAGGAGCGTTGAGGTTATTGGGGTTTTGTCAAAATCCAAAGAGGGGAGGGAGCAGATGGAACGGTTTTGCGGGTGTGTGCAGATTCTTACGCGCGTTTTCAGGAATGGAAGCTCCAGGGGAGTTCAGTATGCTCTTATGGCTCTTTATTCACTCTGTTGTCACAGTCAAGAAACTGTTGTCGAGGCTTTAAAAAACGGGGTTTTGGAAATATGTCAAGGGTTGGTGGAGGATGATAATGTTACGGTCAGAAGGAATTCCTCGTGTTTGGTTCAGCTTCTCCGTGGGAACACCCATCGCTTGAGTTGAGTTCAGTTTGGAATTTGGATATCACTTCGATTCATTCTACAATAACAAAACCAATCCAACACTCATCTTGCTTCCACTTTATGTATTCAAAATCATCTTTAATTGGATATGGAATGGAGAAGGGTCAGTTTTGACCTCCTCTGTGGAGGTCAGGTGAGTTTTCCCCTTTTTTGTAAAATTCTATATTGATGGGTAGCTACCTGACCTCCTGTACAAAATGACAGATCCTTTTTTTTTTTTTTTCTTGTATCATATAGATATAGGGTTCTTTTGTATGTTGTACATTGGAAAAAAAATAATTTGATGGGATAGCTTTCTCTTGTTCATCCTTTGGAAATTCCAATTGGACTGTTATGCTTCCTTCCTGTCTGAAAATTTCTCTTGGAATCCAAGCAACTATGCAATACTGGGTTAACACTTCAATGAAAGCAACTGATAACAACTTCCTTGCGGCCACGTTATGTCACTCGAAGCGTACATTTGAGAATGGCCATATCACAATAACTTACTTCAGAATATGCAATCTAAGAATTTAGAATTTTTCAGGCAGAGCTTTTGAAAACAAACTTTCCTTAATGCATATAATTAATAGTTAATGTTTGGATGAAATATATTCCGTAATCCTAATGTATGAAATTTTAGAAATCAATGTCTTTATAATTATTGCTCAATTCAATAATTATTTATAGAACAAATAATAGTGTTGGCCGCCAATTAATTGGCCAAAAGTATTTTAGATACCACGATGGATGTAATTAAATAGTCCAGTTTCTATGAAAATTTTGACCAAAGAATCTTTTGAACAGCTATAAACAAAAGAATTGAAGGTGTTGAAAAGTGTAATGAATACCATCATTCTCCTCTATTGTTTATCTTCTCTTCCAGACTTGTACTATGATTTGGAACTGAGCATCAAACGTTGCATAAGAGTTTTTTACCCTGTAATAGACTGCCATTGACCCATTGTACTGTACTCTGAATGTCTAATGATAAAAATGATATGTGACACCATGTATGTTATTTGGCATTTGGAGAGACAAAACAATAGTAGAAAAAATAAATTGAAGTATAACAGCGGATATGATATAATAAGAAGAAATATAGAGCACCCTCAAGAAAAGAAAAGTTTTTTCGTGTCATAAAAAAAAAAAAGGGATATAAAGAAAAATGATAAAAGTTGGATGAGGTGTTTGTAATTAAAGAGTGGCCAAATATCATTGTTGGTATAATAACTGTCTGTTTGAATGGTTCTGTTATTGACAATTTACTTTCAATATGGGGTGGTCAATTTAAAGGGGAGGGGACGGACGGCTGGTGTGGTCTTTGAAGTACTTGTCTTCTTTTTCTGAAGAAAAAAAAACTGAAGTACAATATTTTACATGTTGAAGTACAATTTTTATTTTAATTGAATAATAGTATCAAAAGGCATTTAAAGTATCGTACCTAAATTTTGTCCTCTTCTAAATTCATCACCAGATCCACTGCACAGGGTGCAGCACACTAAATTGTGTGTTATTGCTGCTTCATTTTTATTTCTGTGGATAGGTTTGGTTGGCAACTTGGCATGTAGTAGCATGGAAAGCTTCATCTAGATAATTTTATTACCTTTATCTACCTTAAATAAATGAGCTATCTAGGAGTTAGGGAAGTGTTATGAATATTTGGTTTGTACGAAAGCATTACTTACTACTGTGCTAGTACAAAACCACTGAACCACCTATTTGTTTTTTTCTTGGCCGTTGAAGCAAACCCACCTTGGTTGAGTGGGTTTGTGTACGTTACATAGTAAGTGCTAGATGCTGAAATTGCAGATAATGAATATATGGTTCAATTTTAGCTTGAGAGATGAGAAACATCTCTTCCTTCTAAATAAACTGTGAATTCTGTAACCAAAAAATAAAAACTCTGGATTCTATGTCTATTGTAATATTATGGCTTCTCGCCTTCTCCAGTATGCTAACTTAAGATTGAGAACGTTCTTGAAGTTTAATTGTCAGGGTTGATAGAAAATTGCTTCAGGAATTTTTCTTTGATCTCCTTGTATTTTTACTACTATGCATGCTTCTTTTAACTCGGTGGGGCCCTCAAGGAGGTTGTTCGATTTATTATGTCATGTTGAACCTCCTGTATGTTGCAGAGGCAAGTTGCTAATTTGTTTGGTCTTAATACATTTCAGTATTCCACTCTGCTTCTGGATTAGGAACTTTTTTTAACCTGTAATGTTTAACTCCGTTTTTTCTTTTAGTTTCTCTCTCTCTCTCTCTGGAATTTATATAAAACTTTTATTTATTAAAAAGTTACTTTTACTTTTAGAATTATTTTTAAAAGTTTGTTCATATTGCCTTTCGTGTTTTTATTGGTGGTATTTGGCAGGGAGTTAGTTCACCCTCCACTAAGTTCGCGAAAGAGACCCTTACTCGCTGAGTCACTGGTTACCTAATCAATATTAATGTAAATCTCACTGCTTGCTTTATTAAGGTTGCTACTAAGCTTGTCAGATTGTCTAGTTTTCTTTACGTTGCTTATTCAGACACCAGATTTGTTTGCTCATCACGTACTTTTTTCTGTTATTCAGGGTGCATTTTAACACGGCTAAGTTTAAAATTGGTTCATGATGAACCATTCCTGTACGCGAAAAAAAAAAATACACAATGACAAAAGGTTTCTATTGTGTAGCAAAGGGTGTGAAAAAATATTATACAACGAAGCTTATTTCTGTTGTATATAGGCATCCAACTACACAATGGAAGCAAGTTTTCGTTGTATAAGTGGTAGACATATATAATGGAAACTAATTTCCTTTGTGAGGGGTATTTTCATGTTATAAAAAAACAATTGAGGATGTTTAAATAGCAACGAGAGGGAAGCCTATAGCAAAGCCCTAGAAAATTTGTCGTACTTCAGCCCAAGACGACTTAGAGCCTGTCTAAGGGCTGAGTCGAAGCCCAAATATGTCAGTCTTATATAGACAAAAACAAAAGTCCAGAGTACGTATTAAAGATAGACTATTTTTAAATGTTTATTTATTTTAAAAATCTCTCTCAAAGTTAAAAAAAAAAATATTTTTTATAAAGCTTACTGAAAATTATTCTAACATGTTGTCAATCTCAAACATCCATATCATTTTTCAGTTTTCTATTTTTTATTATTAAAAGAAAATAAGTTTACCTTTATATTATAAATTTAAGTCTTTATCTTCAGTTATAAAATGAGAACGACCTATGAGAATGAAAGTAAGTGTAAACTTTTTATACTTGTTTTCATTCTCATGTAACCGTGTAGTATTTTTATTTTACGGACTATTACATCAAATTGAATCAATATATTTTTCTTAATTAATTATCCAATAAAATAATATTTTAAGAAAAAAAAACATATGTAATATTTAACAATTTGATTGATAATTTTTTAATAAAAATGATTAAATATGTAATTTTTTATAATTTGACATTTAATATTAGTTGATCTTATCACATAAAAAATATGTAATCTCATGATTTAATTAATTAATACTTTAATATAATTATATAATAAAAAATATATTTTCCCTCCCTCCCATGCTTAATTTACATTTGTATTACGCATTTTCCAAAATTCAAATCCAAATCTCCTTAATAAAAGTGGTAGAGGTCAGCTTACTGTGTCAACCTCGTAGAACAGAACCTATATATAATCAGTAATCCGGAACTTGGAATTAGAACATTTGCAGTTAGGCGACAAAATTATGTCAGCGGTGAACTTAGGAACATTCACTTAGAAAACTTCTATGATGTTAAAGGCCATGATTGCGGAGTAGAATGTTCAGTGG